>NW_026719220.1:0-24582 GCF_029784015.1 Lycium ferocissimum | reverse complement strand
AAAAGTTTTTTAATTTGAAAGCCAAAAAAAATTTATTTGTTTTGTTGGGGTTCGGCCGAGAGGGGTCTTAGAGGTGCTCTCTAATTTTTTTTTGTTTTATGCTTGTTTCATGAAAGTTCTAAAGGCCACATGGATATATATCTTGATCAAGGGTCATGTGATAATCACATGACCACTTAAAATGGGGCTTGGGCCAAGCCTTTGGCCGGCCACCCCTAAAACTTGGGCCCAATTTTTCTTCAAATTTTTCTTGTGAATTCGTTGAAAATTCTCGTTTTGTAATTTCCGAAACAATTTTCCAAAATTCCAAATTTTCCCTCGGCCTTCCCCGATGTCTTTGTACCAACACTTTCATAACGACATAGACATATTTACTAAAATCAATTTATTTCCTTATAACATACAAGTCTTAATCATTCTCATAATTTCCAATTATGCAAAAATGCGGGACATAACAATCTATGCTATTTATATGCTGCCCTCTAAGTTGACACATGCCCCACTATGGCATGGACCAATCAGATTTGGCCATGTTGTAGTGGGGTCCATTTAGCACACTTAATTATTCCCAATTATTAAAAATCCCCACTTAATAATCTAATCATAGTTAACTAATCCCTAATCTCCACTAATATTTCTACACTAATTGAATTTTACAAGCAAATCATGCCATATTAAAAATCGGGATTAAAAGTTCTTGTCTCATATCCCAAAAATAATCTATTCCTTGAATTTATGTCGATTAGCTCACGAATAATCCAATGTATAAAAATACGGGATATAACAGGATCGACGAGACTTAGAACTTCAAATGAAAGATTGGGTATTCTTAGAAGTGTCGCCAATGAAGAACGTTATGAGATTAGGCAAAAAAAAAAAAAGGGGAAGCTCAGTCCCCGATACATTAGGCCTTATGAGATTGTGTGTAAAGTATGCAAAGTGGTTTATGAATTAGATCTACCTCCTAATTTGGAGTCAGTTCACCTAGTTTTCCATGTATCGATGCTCCGTAAGTGTATTGGAGATCCTTCTAGAATTGTGCCAATAGATGATGTCGAAGTTACAAAAAAAATGGTCTATAGAAGTCCCATCGCCATTTTAGATAGGCAAGTGCGAAAGCTCGAACCAAAGAGGTAGCTTCGCTAAAGTTTTATGGAAGAATAATAGAGAGAGAAATGACATGGGAGAATGAAGAGGACATGAAGTCCAGGTACCCGAATTTATTTTCACCTTCAGGCAGAGAAGCCATTAACCTCAGGTATGTAATGCTTTTCTTGATGTTTACTTAGTCGTGTGTGGCCATGGTTATTGTCGTGTTGTTATAGCCCTTTGAGGCGATGTATTTTGGGTTACAGTGCAGGATGGTAGTGCCACATTATAGGGAAAATTCTGGCAAAATTTTTGTGGAATCTCAATAGTCTATCATTCGAGGACGAATGTTTCTAAGAGGGGGAGAGTGTTACACCTCGTAGTTTCGTCCGTTGTGATTCGTTAGGCGTTAGTTGTCCTATTCATGGAAACAGGAGTTACTAGGATATATGAGATTACATGTTCCCATATTATGTTTGTGGCGGTTTAAGCCCATGAAATGAGCTATGGAAGGATTTAAGAACAAACAAATAAAGGAATTGAGTTTGTGGAAACTTTGGTAAAACTTGGCAAAATTTTCGGACAAAATTTTGGTCAAAATTGATGGGGGAATATCTCCTAGAATATGAGGCGTTTTCGTGTGTTTCTTTTGTCCAAATTGAATTTCATCAAGTCTAGTTTCCAACGCAACAAATCGCTCATCAATGTGACGTCTGAGTAAAAAGTTATGGCTATTCTATAACGGATCGTCTGAAAGGGGTAGAAAATTTCTGCGGGACCATTTGACGGCCCGCGGGAATTTTTTGGACGCCCCCGGAAAATTCTGCGGTTTGTTTGTCGGGGTACAGCCCAGCGTCAAATGCTCCCAAAGGACCCATATTGATCAAGCAATTACTACGGACATTTTGACGGTCCGTAGGAATTTATACCGCCCGTCAAAATGGCGCGGTAAGAACATTCGACAGAGTTTAAGTTTCTGCTTTATATATTTTGCTCAATTTAATTTGGACGTATTATTTTACCAAATCAGATCCAAAGGCTTCCAAAAACCCTCTCTCCCACTCCATAACCTAGCCTCCAAGCCAAATCCAAGGGAGATTAAATATCAAGAGGCAAGAACCAAGATACCCATGTGCTAGAAGTCTTGCTAGGGTTAATAAACTCCAAGAATTCTTTGGATATTGAAGCTAGGGTTTTCATATAAGTTGATAAACTTGCTTCAATGCTCATTCTTATGAGATAAAAGGTTAGTTTTCATACTTATTACATACTATCAAGAATGTTTATTTGTTGAACAACTTAGGTGGAAGGAAAAAGTGGAAGATGAGTTCTAATTGTAGTTTTTATGAGGTTTTTGAGTAGAAAATAACTTGAGTTATGATTCTTAGTACAATGTAGGTATAATATTTCTATGGAAAGTAATAATGGTGATGAAGACGCTATATGAAAATGTGCTAAAATGGGTATGAAGTTGCTAGCATAAGTTGAACACAAAGGATGAAATTTTGAAGGCAAAATCGAATGTGAATACTTGATTTATGATATTGTGGATATTATTATGGATGTTTGGGAGTTGATATGGAATATGGAGAAAGTTGTATAAACAAAGGAAATGCTGCCCAATTTTCTCTAGCTTTAGTAAGCACGTTCTTATAATCGATTAACTAATGATGATGCGAATTCTCTTGAAGGTAGAAACGTGAGCGTTGAAGAAGAGCAATCAAGCGATCGAATTGTTAAACGAAAGAGGTATGTAAGGCTAGTCCTTTCTTTCTAAGGCATGACTCTATGGTATGAATCTTCCTATCTTTCTATGACTTCTCTACCTATATGTATGTATCGGAGATGATGACTCTACGTTATAAAGAGCTCTCATGAGATAAAGTTAAGAGGTATGTTATGAATATGATGATGAGCCCAAGTCTAGAGACCCTAAAGCTCATGATATGATGTTTCCACAAAGCTAATGACCTTCATACGATTTCTTGATATTATTCATTGTCGCTAAACCCACCTTATGATGTTAGTCCCTTCCTTTTTAGGCATGAATTTTATGGCACGATTTTCCCTCCTTCTCCATGAATCTCCTACATTCCGAAGAAACAAGAGTCTATGTTCATGAATAGTCATATGAGATAAAGATAAGAGATATATTATGAGCACGATAGTGATGACGATGAGTCTATGACTATAAGGAGCTACATATGTATGAGATGAAGAAAAGAGGTAAGACACGAGTATGATAATCGATGATGATGAGTTAAGTCTAAAGAATCCTAATGTGAGATATGATGCCCATGAAGTTAATGACTCTAAGTATGGTTCCATTGATGCCTTTTCTTGTGTACACTCACCTTAAAACGTTATTCCCTTTGAGGTGAGATATGATGATTATGTACTCCATAATGTAATCGGGGTCCGACCATGTCACCCGACTTCGCCATGGTTGTGTCGTTAATGTTCTAATGTATGCTTTAATGATAGACGTAGATTTCGTTTATGTATTTTTATGTATATGTATGTAAGTATGCATCAAGCACGGAGGGCCGAGTACGGCTATCATCGAGCCCGGAAGTGCCGAGTACGGATATCATCGAGCCCAGGAGGGCCGAGTACGGATATCATCGAGCTCGATGGCCGAGTACGGATATCATCGAGCCCGAGAGGGCCGAGTTCGGATATCATCGAGCCCGGGAGGGCCGAGTACGGATATCATCGAGTTCCGGGAGGGTTGAGTACGGATGATACCGAGCCTATATGGTCGGGTACGTGGCTGTACTGCATTGTAAATTATTGCATATGTAAGCATGTAGATGTAACAAGTGTATCTTTATAGGAATAAAGGGGTAAGTACGTATGGTGAATGTTTAAAAAGGTATTATGAGAAATGAACAGTTCTTTTATCTTATGCTATCCCTTATGCTCCTATCATGTATTACTATTGTTGATGCCTTACATACTCGCATGACAATGTTCGTACTGACGTCCATTTTCTTTGGACGCTGTGTTCATGCCCACAGGTAGACAGGGAGGCAACCCGGATTCATAGGAGCTACCAGCAGACCTTGAGAGCACTCCATTATTCCGGAGGTGCCATTGCTTATTGTTTTGTGTATATGTATTTTGGGCACGGCGGGGTCCTGTCCCGTCCATATGTCTAGTACTCTAGTAGAGGCTCGTAGATACGTATGTGTGGGTAGTATGGTCTCACGATTTCCCATCGTATGTGTATATGTATTATTTTGATAGCCGAAGGGCTTATGTATATAAAGTGAATATGTTTTTTTTTTTAAAAATAAATAGTTTCTTTCTATGATTATGAATGATAAGAAATATGAATGAAGGCAAGATATGTAATAGAATGAGTGGTGCTCGGTGGTTAGCCCCGGGTACCCGTCATGGCCCTAGCCGGGTCGTGACAAAAATACCATTATTTCCATATTTGAGCTCATATTCTACTTCCTTCTCAAATCCAAGCCTTTCAACCTCTCAATACTTTTAATAATATGAAATAGATGTAAAACTCACCTTTGATTGTATAAAATGATCTTTGGATGAAGATACTTCACTTGAGGGAAGCCCTATCTTCAATACTAATGGAATTCTTAATTTTTATCAACCCTAGGAGCAACTTTCCCTTTACAAGCTCGAGTTTACGGGGCTCGGATCTTGCTAAATCTTCACTATGGAGATGGAATTATGAGAGGAATATTCTAGGAGTTTCTCTGATCTGGAGAAGTGAAATTAATGAAATAAAGTTGTGGGTCTCAACTTGTATAGATGGTCCAAGAAAGTTCCAGAGGCGCGGTTGGACGAGCGGGACGACAACCCGACGCTCCGTCGACCTGCGCCTGCAGATCCAAGGTCGTAGAGGCATGTTGACGATGCTCGTTGATAGTCCGTCGACATGTCGACGGCCCGTGGACGCTGTCTGATGTTTGCAGGTTTCCCTGATTCAGTTCAGTTTTCGTCGATTCGATCCGTTCGACTTATAATCCTGTAAATTACCAGGAATACCTGCTGGTACATTTGTGTACTGGGGTAAGACCCTCTACCTTGACTTTCTTCAACGAGCTTTCTTCTCTTGCCTCAAATGTCTTTGGAATCTTAATTAGAATCATTAAGTACCCCTTCTTACTTGTAGGGACATCATATACCCCTTAAATTTTGTTAGTCTATTCACCGCACAACAACCCGAAATTCTGAGGTGTAACACATCTAGCTGTACACTACTATCTACGAGACTCTAAAGAGAGTATGCAACATTATATAGACGGGACAGGGCCCCGCCATGACTATATATACATAAAAGAATAGTACCAACAACTGCAGCTCCAAATCAAGTGGAGCTCCTCTAAGCAGTCTCTGAACAAGTAGCCTAAGGATCAAGTCTATCTTTATGTCCACCTGCGGGCATGACGCAGCGTTCACAAACAAAAGGACGTCAGTACTATAATGTACTGAGTATGTAAGGCGTAATCAATAACGTAACAGAAGCATGAACGATAACATAAGAAAGAAGAGTCATAGGATGATAGAGCCATTTATACCTCTAGCGTCGTTCATCATTTCACTTACCCTTTTCTAATGGGAACCTTCCATTATGTACACTTATATATATAGTAGTATCATACCCGACCATAGAGGTTTGGTGTCTTACATACCGACCATGATAAGGTTCGGTGTTATACATACCTGGCCCTACCAATACCTGGCCCTACCAAGACTCAGTGTTATCCATACCCAACTGCAGCGGTGCGCGCGTGATAGATATCATACCCGACCATATAAGCTCGGTGTTCTTAATAATCATGCTTATATATATATATATATATATATATATATATATATATATATATATATATATATATACACACACACATAGAATACATACGTATCCTCAACATCATTATCATCATCATCACTTTCATTATATCCTTCCTTAGAGGATCAACTATCATAGGATGAGAACAATAGTATCGTGAGAATATCAAGAATCATGAGCTTTAGTGATTCTAGGAATGAAATCATCATGGAAGATACTATGGATTTCACATGAAGGTATACATCAATGGGATCATGCCTTAAGAAAGAAGGGTTCGCCTCACATACCTTTATGCCATCTTAACTACTTAACGTTCACCGCCAAAGCTTGAGAAATCTACATTTAAAAGGATTCACACCAAAGTTAAGTTCTAAGGACACTCTTAAATTCAAACTAGAATAATTCATGAGTTAATGAAAATTGGGCAGCATTTCCCCTATTTCATCGACTTCCACCATATCGCAAAACAACTCCCCAACAACTATAATAACATCCACAATATCATAATCAAGTAGTCATATTCCATTAAGTCTCAAAATTCTTTCTCATATTCAACTTATATCAACAACTCTACACCAACCCCTTGCACAATTGTATACAACACTTTATTGTCATCATTATCACCATTCACAACAAGTTTATACTCATAGCATTATATGAATCATATCTCAAGCTAATTTACTACTCAAAATATCACTAATTCTACATTTGAACTTCATTTTCTACTTTTTCCCTCACCCAAGTGATTCAACAACCAAGCATCCTTAAAACATAAAATAGACATGAAAACTAACCTTTTATCACCTAGGAATGAGCTTTGGATCAAGTTACCAACTTGTATGAAAACCCTAGGTTCAATACCAAAGAAATTCTTAAAGTCTACCAACCCTAAAGAGTCTCCCAACACATGAATATCTTGATTCTTGCTATTTGATCTTTGATTCTCTTGGGTTTGAGTGGAATATGCTTGGGAGAAGGTTCTAGAGCTTTTAGGAGTTTGGGAGAAGTGGGAAATGAAAACTAAGACAAGGTCCAACCATATATATAAAAAATAAAATTAAAAAAAAAAAAAAAAAACTGACCCGACCAGTTATATGACCATTTATGCGGTTTGTATAACTTATATGGTCCGTATAAATGTACCGTATAATCCCACAATGGAATCACCATTCTCTTGAATGGTTATATGGACCATTTATACGGTCCGTATAAGTGGTGGTACAACCCAAATTTTTTTGAAACTTTCCCTCGTCGATTCGTTCAACCTCCAATCCTTATGGAACCTTATTAAAGCTAACATAACACTTCATTAACCATACAAGAGGCCCCATAGCCCCTCCTCAAGACATTACTAAATAAATATTAGCTCAATTATAGCAAAAACCTTTCCAAACATGACTTACATTTCACTTCCTTTAACGAACTTAGTTTCACATATTAATATGACTTCAAAATCTTATGGTACTCACTTTAAGCTATTTAATACTCTCCTTAATCCCGTAAGGACTTCATATTCACCTTAAGCTCGCATTAATCTACTCACAATGCAACAATCCGAAATCTCCGAGAGTAACACCAACTCTAGACTGTCTGATACTTATAGGCAAGTAATGATCTAGGAAGGCTTTAACAAACTCCTCCTATACCATTGCGGGTACATACTGGCCTCAAGATCCCTCCCAAACGTCACACCCAAATACGGCGACATGCCATAGCCTATATGCTGCTAACTCTACCGCCTTGGTCTCTGTAATATGGATAACTCTAAAGGTCCTCTGGCGCTCATCTACGAAATTCTGTGGGTCCTCCCGTAGGTCTGATCCTATAAAATCTAGGTGCTTCAGACTAATAAACTCACGTACCCTCGAACTAGTCGATCTACCTAAAGACTCGGTACCTTGTGGTGCTACTAATTTTCGTTGTGTCTGCGCATCTACTATTTGGGTCAACAACTGCACATCTTCCCATAATTTTTTCTCAGCTAAACCTGATGGAGGTGCTTTGGGTACTGGAGCTCCTCGTGGCTCCTCTGGGGCTGATGGAATTGAGAGATCCTGGGATGTCGATCCATGTTGGATCTCAGTCTAACTCTCATCTACTAGTGACCTATTATTGGGCCCATCATCTGTAACTTGATGACTCTCAGTTACTCTCTTACTTGCCGACATCTCTGTAAACACATAATTTAAACATGATTAATAATCATACTCCTATGGCTTGGCTCTATGGAGCAATATATAGATGAAAAAACTGTAACCAATCTTAAATGCCTCGTCACTTCCTATTTAAAAAGTGTGGTGCACAACACACTTATAAACAAGACTCAACTAGACACGGCTTTGTAGACTCCCTGGGACACAGTCCTGCTCTACCTAGGTGAGGTGGACAGGCACCTAGTGGCTTACTTACGTGAGCAACCCATTTTGTACAATTAACAACTTACTGAATTTAAGGCACCTGTACATAGAAAATTTTAAACACACACACACACACATATATATGGGCCTACGAGGCCTCAACCTGTCAAACTCTCTACTGACTTAACATGACTGACCATAGGTATACATATGTCTACTAAAGCCTGTAAGAGTATCTGACAAATATAACATAGTCGGGATAGGTCCCCGGCGTACCCATTAGTCTATGTACATAGTAAAAAAATAACCTCTGACTCCTACATCGTGGTTGAAATGGAGTACGCACAAGTTCGCCAATCAAGTGCCGGAGCCGGGAGCTATCTACTGAGAGGCCGGCCAACCGTTATCTGGACCTGCAACATGAAATGCAGCATCCCGATAAGGGACATTAGTAAGAATAAATGTACCGAGTATGCAAAGCAAACTGTACAACTGAAAATAAAGCTAAACTGATAAACATAACATACTAAGTATAATTTGAGGGGCCAAAGATAACTGGAAGTACACTCAGCTGTCTCTGGCTTATATTATGAACAACATGGTAATAGAATGGAAATATTACTAAAGATGTAGCTGTGTATAACCAGAGACAACTACAATCTATTAAGTCGCATACTACGCTCTATTCGATTAGAGTACATTACCCCTTCTTGAACTCTGTATCTTTGAATTCTCAGGGAGTAGGGTCACTTAAATCATAGCATATCTAGTTAAATTACCCCTTCTCGAACTCCGTATCTCTAAATTCTGTGGGAGTAGGGTTACTTAACTTATAGTATATTCGGTCTACAGTACGCAAGTCACGTAAACACATCGATACTGAAATGCTAACTCGTCATAATGTCTCGTACGTATGTCCTAGCTACCAAAATCGTGAGTCTGTACTTTCTCGGCTTCGTACCCGTACTCTCTTTATCTCATACCTGACTAATGAGTCGATACTCCCAGACTAGTGTATCTGTCATCTACCGAGCTATCATGCTCATATCTACCAGGCTAGCACTCTTGTATCTACCAGGCTTCTGCCCTGTTCGTTGTATGGGTCTATCTATCAAACAATATCAACCACATCGGTTAAACAAGGAAGCTATCATCTTTGTATTAGGTAATAAATATCACAAGCATGGTTCTCGTCTTCTTGGTACTAATGGTCACTACTGGCTGCCATAATAAACCAAAGCTCTCATGGTACTTTCACTATTACTCGCTATGATAATAGAACTTTTGTAAGGGACTATTGGAACTTGTATATACTCTAAGAACTAAATTTGATGCCACTAGTAAACACACGGAGCTCAAATCACTGGGATGCTAACATTTGGACAATATATATATATATGTAGGTTTGTTAAAACGTCTGGGTGGAGGTACTATCACTTATGATCGCCACACTACTATCATGCATATTTGATTATCATGTCTATTTCAAGTGTTAACATTAACTAGTAAGGCCTCTCTTGTCATCTTTACTAGTGGTCGGTATGATTGCCAATAACTATCACAAAGTAGGGGAATCTGATTCTCTTATAAACTTAACATATCGGCACGTTAAAAAAGTACATATGAAACTGAGGAACATAAGAATGGGACAACTCTAATCTATGAGCATTATGCTAGGTAAGCCACTATGAGGGAATTAGTAAAACTCATGTATTCTTTTCTACAGAAGCATTGGCTACTAGTAGATACAAGAAGTTGGGATCATCAAGGTAGTCTCAACAAGGGACTCTTGAAACTCTTAAATTATGATTAGAATAGTTCAAACAACTCTGTTTTCAAAGCATATCGGAAGAGGGAAACTTACTAAAGATTCATGCCAAATAAATGTTTACATACCTCTTAGTCGATCCGTCGAAGAAGTCCATGGAACAGTCTCTTCTTCAATCCAATCTACAACATGGAAAAATTACTATTCTTAACATAAAGAAATAGATTAGCTAGCCGACGAATGACAAATCTGCTTTAACATAGTCCTATTACATCAACTCCACCTATCTCCCTTCTAACCTCTACGAGACTATCAACCAACACGTGGAGGCATATACGTCAACATTTCTAGCCACTCTATACAACAAAACTAGTTCAACATATGCACACGATAGAACTAGCAATCAATTCTACAAATAGTTCTACACCGATTATTCAAGCCTATTTCCTTTCAATTCCTTAAAACACCATCAATAAAACATGGATAAAAGTACCACAACATCTCCAGCATCTTCATACCATAAAATCAGTCCCAAGATGTAACATACCGTATATCCGAGTTAGGTGTGCATGTATGAAACTAGTATAAAGATGATATTTTAGCTATATGAATCGATTAGGAATGAATTCGGGTGATAAATAGTCGTTTTGAAGTCAAACAAAAAATTGAAGTTCCTAAGGCCTTCTAAATTGGTCTAAGTCTGATACAGTCTGTACTTATGGCTAGTTTTGGAGTAGTTACATTAGGAATTTGAGAAAACTCAAAACATGAAAGTTGTATACCTTTGATATACCTTTCCAACCATATATTATGGAGCTCAAAAGGAGCTCTGTACTAGAAGGTTTTCCTATTTGACTGGACGCAACACAATCTATGAAGTGCCCTCCACGTGAGCAATCGCGTACCAGAGGCAGTGTTACTGCCTTCACTACATGATCATATGTGTGAAGTGGGCCTATAGCTTTATGGACACACACCGAACACGACGTTTTAAAAGCATAAATTTGTTATATTCATTCCCATTTCATTTTAAACCAATTTTTCTGAGGAGAAGAACCCTAAAAAAGTCTCTCAAGCCCTAAGGACGAAGCTCTTCTCTCCCAACCTTGAAGATACATTAAGGTAAGCCTATTCCATGTATTCCAAGTCAATTCCAACATGCGTTCATGATTATTAAGTAGAAATTCAACGTTCTTAACCTAGGGTTTTCAAGAAAACCCAATTAACGGGATTCAAGATTTAGCTTTGGGATTCTTCTTCAAAGTTCAGATTTTTATTACAAGTTTGAAGCGTTACCAGGTATGTAGGGCTTCTATCTACGTGTGAGAACATCTTTGTTCTTCCCCACGCCACGTTCTTCTATGATTATACAAGTTACACCAAAACTAAGGTTTTAGCCATGTTCATGATAACCCTAAGTACATGTACCATGATATACTATGTTCGTATGATTACTTCGTTATTGTGTTCTTAATAGTCCCTTTGGTTATTGAGAATCTGTCTGTAATACATGAAAACCCATACTTTGCATTCGATGGGTTCTTACATGCAAGATATGAACTATTAAGCTTAATTTCATGAAATCCTACGTGTCTCCAGGTTTTCATACAATTTATATTATATATCACCTTCATGTTATAATACAAAGCAATAATCATGTTTATAAGCAAGTTATGTAGTTTATGGGCTACTAAGACAATTATATCCATGTTCATGTATTTGGGAGTTGTACATATTACCGAGAAGGTTTTATACCTAAAACTAAGTATGCCTATGTAGGATAAGGATCGCTCCGCCCAGTAGGATAATTCCTTCATATATTCTCCATTGAGGGATTTGGACCCATTCATGTTCATGTTCATGTCTTGTACCCCAACAAGTACAAGATGGCTTGACTGGTCGGGCAGATTTCACACGCCATGTGCTAACGTGGTGGTTACATGCTGGTTATACTAATGCTCTCCCACAGATACTTTTCTCATGTTATATATATATATATATATATATATATATGTATAACATGAAATAGACATGTATGTATATGTATGTATTCGTGTTCATGCTCATGATCAGGTTTCAGTTTTAGTTTTAGCCCTTATCATATTATTTTATGTGCTATGTCTATTTCATTTAGTTGCTTTACGTACCAAAGACATTTAATGTGCTGACATCCCCTTTCTAGTGCCCGGGGGGCTATATTTCACGATGCTGGTACGGACTTACAGGACGATGCATCTGCTCAGTAGTATTTGCTCGTATCAGCTTGTTGGTGAGCCCCATCTTATTCGGGATGTTATCCTTATTTATTTTCATGTCATGTTTAGCAAGTTAAGGTATGCTAGGGCCTTATCCCAGCAAGTATGTTTTACAGTTCAGATTCATGGTAGAGGTTTCATAGATTACACAATCAGTTATGTCAGTTACTCGGAGTTGTGTAGCCATCTTTGGCCCAGTTTTTGATATTTTCGCATTCACGTTTTATACAAGTATTTTATTAAATATTACAAATTCTCATGTTTTATTATGGCTCATCATGTTTCATTTTGTATTCTACTCATGTTCCCCCTCATGATGATTCAGCGAGCCATGTGGTTCGCTCGGTCACATACAGTAAGGCACCGAGTGCCGTGTTACGTCTAGGCCATGGTTCGGAGCATGACAAAGCTTGGTATTAGAGCCTAGGTTCAAGTGTCTTACGGCGTCTATGAAAAAAGGTCCAGTGGGGTAACTTTTATATGTGAGGGCCCCACACATATAAGTAGTTGACCACCAAGACATTCTCGATTGTCTCACTTCTTTCATACTCTAGATCGTGGCAAATAGAGCAAGACTTTCGTGAATTCTTCTAACTCGTCCGAATTATGTATTTCAAAAATGGCTCGAAAAGAAAGCTCACGAGAGGGCTTCAACTACTAGCCAAAGGCGCCATTGATGCAGATCGTGAAGAAATCGGTTTCACTAAGACAAGCACTACGGGCTCGCAGCCCCAGCAGCACCAACCGTCCATGTGCCTACACCTCGTAATACTTCGGACATGGATAGTAGAGGATGTCATGACCCAACCCCGTAGGCCGTGACTAGTGCCCGAATTGGGCACCCAAACACATTCATAAATCCGAGTCGCAAACAGATGGCTTATACAGACACAAATATCAAACGCTATCTCAGATTATATCAAACTATCGCAAACATATCTCAAACACAACCATATATATATCAGAAGCCGACAAGGCTATCAAATGGCGCAACGGCCAAAACATATACAAATGCAAGCCGACGAGGGCGCCACGGCGAATGGGATCTCCCGGAACATACAACATACAAACACAATCGTACATGTAATGGGCATAACCCACATACATGTCCACGTACCTCTAACAGACAAACAATCATATGACGGGACAGGGCCCCGCCGTACCCCGAACTAATATATACAAATGCAACGGACGAATATATATACCAAAATGTGGCTCGAGAATAAGGGGGAGCACTCCAAACAAGCAGAGAGGGTGTCCTAAACGGTGGATCACCAAAACTGTACGTCGTACAGACGGCATGACAGCCCCCGAAGAAAGGGGGTCAGTACGAAATATGTACTGAGTATGCAAAGCAGAAAATATAGTATACAAATCTGAGCCGTAATCGAAATAGAGGTACAGAAAGTAAATGCATTTCCAAAATATCAAAATGTTTACTTTTAAAAATACGAATCATGCATAGGGCACAGAAAATATGGTCGCCCGCCTGTCGATGGCGCCATAACACAGCATAACACCAGAAAGTTTCAAATCTCCGTATCCCCGTCACATATCATACACAACATAACGCCATACACAGCATAACACCAAATATAAGCGGAACCCGGCCCTCGAGCGAGAGGCTCGGTGAACCATAAACACAGCATAACACCGGAGTATATCATAGTGCACACGATAACAGAACCGGCCCGGGACTCGGCGAAAGATATAACAGAATGCACGAACGGAGTTGTGAGTAACCATATGCATAAAATCATTATCATAGACTCAAATGATAAGTAAAATGACCATACTTAGAAATCGGAGTAATAACCAAATCAGATTCTTTCAAAAGTCGTCAGGATTACAAAAAGAAGAGTCGCGGGACCCACGGACGGGTGTTGACCCGAGTCGGGCCCGCCTATGAAAAACATACTCATCATACATCATACAATCACCTACGAGCATATCGAGGCAATCCGAGCCTTTCTGTGAAAGATACGAGCGTTCGTAGTTACGGAACTTTTTTAAAGGCCAAACTTTTTATGCAAAAGTTGAAAATCAAATATTTCAAAGACATAAAAGCCAATATTTCATCATATCAACATACGAATTCTAAGAAATGGATAAGAGCCATAAAAATGCTCGGATTGCGAGAATCGAATTTCCTCGAAGCTCGTGTCATAGCCTACTTGAAACTAAGGCATGCCAAAAGAAGAAAGGATTGAGCTTTACATACCTCGTACGCACTCAATGCTAGCTCAAACTCAAGATAAATCCAACCTACGTCTCGGGCTGCCCAAGGTCTACAAACAAGTCATAATATGCCAAACATTAGCTAGAGACATTTGGGCATTTAATTCCAATTTAGCCCTTAATTCTACGAAATTTGGGCAGCATTTCCCACCATAAATAGGCCAACCCCGAGAATTTAACTCGGCCAAATCAACAACAACAACAATCAACCTAGCAACATTAATAATCAATCCGAAAGGCAATACAACATTAATAACTCTCTTTTCCATCATTCAACGACTTTCGATATATTCAATTTAACGGCTTACCTTCAAGCCAACATCAACGCTTGTACATTCGAATATTAACCCGAACCCATACCAACAATATTCAAAGACATTCCAAGCAATTCATACAACATTTCAAACAATCCAACAATTTCTCCAAGTTACCCGAAACCAATCCCCAACCCGAGAACACAACTATAACACCTCCCTCACTTCCAAATCATGATTTGCACCAACAATTCACAGTCTAACAATGCTATTCTCATCAATATACAAATTACATCAAATGGACAATAATCTTCAAATCAGCCCATACAATCACAACATCAAACTTGAGTCATTAAACGCTCATTTCCAACATGGAATTCATAACGACAACAACTAAAACATTAAGCGATATTAACTCATTCTTTGTCACATATAGGTTACATTCGCCAACATACCAACATGCATATATTGATAATTCTCATTCATTTCTTCACACTACAACAATTAACATACTACATAGAACTTAACTCTACACTTAATCACAACATACACATCACACGGCCAAACCCCATATACACGGCCTCAATTCCAACTTACTATATTTCATGATATTCATCCATTTTAACATACTACAACATGCATACAACCTTTATAACATATAAAACATGATCAATCCTTACCTTTCTTCTTCAACTCCACACTTTGCCTAGGGTTTGCAATTGACACAACGAATGGTTGGATGACCCGAACAATGCTTCCGCGCTACTTAGGGACCTCAAATTAGTGGATTTGTATCAAGGAAATAATTTTGGGATGGCTCAAATTGAACTTCAATTTTTTGCTCCTTGGCCGAGAGCCAAGCTTGTTGTTCTTCAACTTTCTTGATTTTTTTCTAAGTGTTGGAAATGAATAATGAAGTAGTAGTCATCTTTTAAGCTAATGCAAGACTTACACAAGTGTCCCTTGGCCCACACAAGTGTTGGACCAATTAAAATTGTCCACAAATTGTGTGGGCCAACTCCCACACAACACGGCCAAACAAAGAGAAAAATGCATGATTTTCAACTTCCATAAATTCCAATTTTGGTCTCAAATTTTCCTAATTGTTCCATACCAACAAATTCATGAACAACTTATGTCTCAAAATAAAATCGAAGGTCAAAAGTCCCGACTTTGTATCCCGGAATAGTTTTGTCCCTAACTTATCATAGTTAATCTGGGTTGTCCCAATGTACAAAAATACGGGATATAACAGAGGAGCTATTCAGTTACTCACTCAGATCGTTGCTAACCAGGCGAAGCAACAAGAAACGACTTTTAACTCAGGTGCTAGTGGTGGGTCAACCAATTCTAGAATCCAAAAGTTTCTTCGCATGAAGCCTCCAGTGTTCAAGGGGTCTAAGAAGGAGAGGATCCATGATTTAATTACATAGATGGGTTGTAGAAGGTGATTCATGTTATGCATGCCACGAAAGGAAAGGTAGCAGAGTTTGGAGCCTATCAGTTGCAAGGATGTGGTTGTTAGCAGCCCAGAGTCGACAGAAATCATATGTAGATAATCGACGTCGACATTTAGAGTTTCAGATTGATAATTGGGTATTCCTGAAAGTGTCACCCATGAAAGGTGTTATGCGATTCGGCAAAAAGGGAAAGCTCAGTCCGAGATATATTGGGCCTTATCAGATTGTCCGTAAGATAGGCAAGGTGGCTTATGAATTAGATCTACCAGCTGATTTGGGAGCAACGTGCATCCAAGGAGATTCCACGTATCTATGCTTAGCAAATGCATTGGTGACCCTTCCGGTATTTCCGTAGAGGATATCCGGGTGACAGAGGAGCTATCCTACGAGGAATATATAGCCATCTTTCATGATCGTCGGAGGTGAGACGGTTGCGGAATAAAGATGTGGCTTCCGTTAAGGTGTTGTGGCGGAATAATAACAGGGAGGAGATGACTTGGGAAGCTGAGGAGGAGGTGAAGAAGAAGTATCCCCACTTATTTTCGGTGCCTACAGGTAATTTAAATTCCTTAATTGGTTATGTTGACTGATGAATGAATTGTATGTGATAGCTATAAAAGAAACTCCCCCGAAATGCTTATAAGGCCCAGTAGGGCTAGTCTAACATTCGAGGACGAATGTTCTAAAGGGGGCGAGGATGTTATATCCCGTATTTTGTACATTGGGACAATCCGAGTTAACCATAATAAGTTAGGGACAAGACTATTCCGGGATGCGAAGCCGAGACTTTTAACCACGATTTTGTTTTAAGACATAAGTTGCTTATGATTTTGTTGGCATGGAATATTAAGGAAAAGTTGGGGTTGAAAATGAATTAAAGAAAGTTGACAATTCATGAATTTAAGGGGCAAGTGGCCGGCCACATGGGTGTGGGCCAAGGGCCACATGGATGGCTACTACGAGTAATGTCACACCCTTAACCTGATAGGGTGTGATGGGCACCCGACCCTTACCCAGGGCCGAGCGAACCCGCTGACTCTCGTAATACTCGTAATCGTACTGGGCCCTTAGCCATAACACAAACATGTAATGAATTTTTTTTTTTTTGAAAACAAACATGCCTTTCCGTCTTTCTCAAACCAAATAAAAATCTGTAATCATATAATACCTGTAATATAATGCATAACAGTACATCGGCTTATAGAGCCACTTACATAACTGACACACTATACACGGGACTCTGTCTGCAAAGTCTCTAACATAGAACAAACTTTCATAACATAAACATTTTGACTCGGCAGTACTCCGGAAGAAATGGAGCTCGCCAATCCCGCTGGAACGTCTTCTACTAATGTCTTTAGCTCGTCTGGGTGTACTGCGCGCGGCACGAAACGCACCCCGAAGAAAGGGGGGTCGACGGAATATGTACTGAGTATGTAAAGCATGGAATACAGGAAACGAGATCATAACCGAAATGAGGAGTACAGAAAATGTGCATAATAGTCAGAATACCGAAGTACATGCATCTGTAATACAAATAGTGCATAAGAGGTACAAAAGACAGATATAATGATCAGAATGCTCAAAATACTTAGCTTTCTTTTGAAAAATATTTCTGTCTCATATGTATATAAAATAGAACATATCATAGTAGCTGACATTAACCGATGTGGGATTCGCCTAAACCAATGTGGGATTCGCCTAAACCAGCGCGGAATTTTGCCTCGCCACTGGGTTTGCCCCACCATTGGGTTTGCCCCACCACCGGCTCCGAAACCAACAGATTATATTTCTGAATTCGTATATATATAACACGTAACGTGTCCCGGCCCTCCAGTGAGGGACTCGGTAAACAGAATGATCAGATTATCATATCATCACATCAGACAGAATCATCATATTATCATATCATCAGATTAAACAGAATCATCATATTGCCGTATCATCAGAACAGATTTATTAAATCATCAGATCATCACATTATCAAATCATCATGTCATCAGATCATCAGATTATCATATCACATACCCTATGCGGTCCGTAATAGGACCCGGCGGACGGAACGTGGTCGCCCCTCCTGCCTTGGGCGCCACAGCTCATCATACTTCGGAAGTTTTCATATCTCCGTATCTCCGTCACACATCATAACATCATATCATATATATCAGAAGCTCATCATACTTCGTATCATATTATATATCAGAAACTCATCATACTTCGAAAACATATCATATCATGTCAGACGCTCATCATACTTCGGAAGCTCATCATATTCTGGATTGTGCGCACGATAAAACCGGCCCGGACTCGCCGAAGGAAGTAACAATAATATGCACGAGCAATCGTGGGATCTATATGCAACTCACAACATTTATACAGACTTATCGTAATAACCAAACGAATTATCATTTACAAGCCAATGGCATTAGTCAATTCAAATCTCTTCCGGATATTACTCGGAAACATATCAAATAAAACTCTATCAATCATGGTTACGTATCCAAATCATATGCATACGAATTCTCATTTCGTACATTTACATAGATTCCATACAACAATCAAAACAGACTATCATTTAAAGACCAAGCCAGTAGTCATAATCAAATCCAGTTTCTTTCGAATGTCACTCGGGACTTGTCAAATAGAACTCTAGCCCTCTTAGTTACTTATCAAAATCATATACATACGATTTCTCATTTCGGACTTAACGGATAAGTGAGTAATCATATTCGAAAGTCGGTTATTAACCATATTAAGTTCTTTTAACAAGCCGCTAGAACTATACAAAGGAACGTCTTGCGGGCCCACGGACAAGTACCTAACCAATCCGGGCCCGCCCGTGGAGGTTAAGATCATCATACGCTACAAAACCTCTTACGGACATATCGAAGCGATCCGAGCCTTCCTATGGAAGTTACGGACGTTCGTAGTTACCGTCCCTTTTTACAAACAAAATCTTTCTATGCATGTTCATATATAATCATACAAAAGGCATAAGGACCACAATTTAACCATATTACGAATACGGATATCAAGAAGCAACTAAGACTCATAGACGTGCTCGGATCGTAGGAGTAGAGTTACCTTGTGGATCATATCATAGCCTACATGTACTAAGACATGCCAAAGAAAGAAGGGTCAAGCTTTACATACCTTGGCCGCCCTCTAAGCTAATCCAAACTTACGCCTCGGCTTCTCACGATCTACAATAATGTCATTGGACACCCAACATTAGCCATAAGCATTAAAGAACCCAATTCCAAGCCGTCACTTTATCTACAAAAATTTCGGCAAAGATTTCCCCTATATATTCACCAACCCCGAGAATTCAACTCGGCCAAATCTTCAACACAATACCAACAATCATAATAACAATATCAATAAGCAATTCCAAACGCATTCTAACAAGAGTTCAAGAACACTTCGGACAATCCATAAGTTATTCAAATCAGCCCATGCACTACATAATAAAACCCGAAACCTCCAAGTTCAAGAACACAACACAACACATTTTCTTCCTTACAAGTTCATTAACTTCTTCAATAATCTGCACGTCTACAACATTATTTCCATAAATTCAAGAAAGCATATTAAAATTACAATAGCTTCCAAACGGCCCACACACGACTTTACCTTCCACTTAATGCATTAATTCTCCATTTATTCATCATAAATCCACAACAACAACAATCTAAACATGCTACATAACTTAGTTCTTCACTTCTACACTAACCATACATACACGGCCACACACACACAACACCATATTTTTGTGAATTCCATTCGTTTCCATACTCCACAACATCCACAACCCATGCATAACATATAAAAATAAGGATCGAATCTTACCTTCTTCCATCCATGTTTTCCACGGCTAGAATTATTCACGGCCACAACGAACGATTGATTTGATCCAACAACTATTCCACGTCATAGAGGGCCTTCCAATTAGTAGAAAACTAGAAGAAAAATAATTTTTCCATGATCAACTTCAAAGGGGCAGTTCGGCCAGCCCCCCTTTGGCCGTTCTCTCCTTCTTCTTTTTCTCCATATTTCTTGAAATTTCCCAAGTTTAAATGATGAGTTGTGTCTTATTTTAGCCCCACACTTATATATATATACATCCATGGCACATGGTTGGTCATGTGCACTCTATTTTCTTCCAATTTTTCTCCAATTTTCTTCCATTTTCTAGAAATTTCCTTTAGTCATAAAAGATGACTAATTATTGACTTGGTCATCCCTTGACCTATATATATATATATATCTCACAATATAATGAACACATGTCTCCTTTTATGGCTTAAAGCAAGTGGCCAAAATATAGGTGGGGTCCACGATCACCTTGGCCTTTTGGCCATTTCATGAAATTATTTTCCCCAACTCTTAGCCTCCAATTTTTTCCTATTTCAAATTTACCCTTAATTCTTCATACCAATAAAAGATGAATACTCAACTTGTACATTCTAAAAAAAATTTATAACCTTATCCTCAACTTCCCACCATCAACTCAGAATATCCAAATGTACAAAATGCGAGGTATAACATCCTTCCCCCCTTTAGAACATTCATCCTCGAATGTTCAACTAGTCTTACGGGGTCTCATAAGCACCTCGGGGGAGCTCCCTTTTCATAGCTATTGCCATCCTTCATACTATCTCTTAAGCTATCCAATACCATTCTCTTATCATACTCTTTTTCTTCACACACGTCCACTTTCTCTTCGTCGTGTCCATTCAAAGTCTTAAAACTTCTCACACTACCTTAAACATTATCCCGACTTTTATCCACTTATCAAAATTTTTCCCGATCCTACTAACTCACTTCAATGAAGGGTCTCATTTGTAGCCCACTCGTCCATATCGAACACATTACCGTATCAACTATTTCTATCTCATCCTTACATTTCTCTCACCTGCTTCCCCCCTTTAGGGGTGTACTTATATCATTATCCGTTTATACTTCGCCTCATGTCCTTATTTCCAATCTCAATTAGACAACACTTTTATTCTGACGGTAAGCATCCAGAGTCCTCTTGAAATGTTATCTTTATCTCAACTTATCTCGGGTATTTCCCTTATCATTTCTCCCGCTTATGCCTATCCCTTATTCGCACACGAGGGATCTTATGCTACCTTTGTGTCACTCGTAACACACTTCTCCTACATAGTCCTTCTCTCTTTTTCAAAAACGTACTCTATTCACTCGCATTCATCCGTATCATCCTAGTCATTTTCTAACATTCGCTCTCGCTTCGTTTCCCATCTTTCTATAACTTGAGCTCTCACGCACCCGTCATTTATGGTACTCGTGTCCTTAGTTGCACACGTCATATCCTATTACGACGGTACCGTTGTCCCACTTCCTTCTACTTCCCCTTTCCGTTAACTTCTTCTCCTTACCGACCTGATCCGCCTCCCCGTTCTACGCGTCCTCTTGAGATTCCCCCCCGGCCACTCCGCATACTCTAATTTTTCTTAGACTACTCCGGTGCCTTCTCATTTGCTTCTTACGTCCGAATTTGTAAGATTTTCGTAAAACTTCCTGTGTGGGTCACCCATCCCAAAATTTCTCTCACATCGACGCTTAACCTTGAAACTCTAACAAAATCGGGTGCGTTAATGCTGGTATGATTGCGTCCACCTCACCGAAATCCTTCATCACTTAATCTGGAGTAGGTCGGAATCTTAACATATCCCAAAACGTCCTCACGACACATCTCATCGGCTGTCTTATCAGTACGTTCCTATTCGTCACAATTCTTTTTCCTCCGTACCCTTATCTTTGTCACACCCTAATTTCTGTTAGGGCGTGATGGGCACCCGACCCTTATTTAGGGCCGAGCGAACCCGCTGACTCACATAATACTCGTAATCACGCTGGCTCTCAAATCATGACACAAATACATAACGAAAATCTTTCAAAGAATAACATGCTTTTTGCCTTTCTTGAATCAAAGAAAATCTGTAACATATAAAACTTTTAATACAATGCGTAATGATGCATCGGCTTACATAGCCGCTTACATAACTGACATCTTATACCCACGACACTGTCTGCAAAGTCTCTAACATAGAACATGAATCCATATCATAATGCTCAGACTCGGCAGCACTCCGGAGAAAATGGAGCTCGACAATCCCGCTGGAACATCTCTGCTAATATCTTCAACTCATCTGGGTGTACCTGCGCGGCATGAAACGCAGCCCCCGAAGAAAGGGGGTCAGTACGGAATATGTACTGAGTATGTAAACCATGAAATACCATAAGCGGGATCATACTGAAGTACTGAGTACAGAAAATCATAAAACTTGTCTTTGAAAACGTTTATCATGCATATCAAATCATATAATCATCATGTAAACATATAGTGTGTCCCGGCCCTCTAGTGAGGGACTCGGTAGGTAAAATCATCATATACATATTCATGTAACGTGCCCCGGCTATTTAACAAGGGACGCGGTAAGTAAAATCATATCATCATCATGCATGCATATACATATACATATACATACCGTACCCGGCCCTCTAGTAAGGGACTCGGTGAATAGCGTGTCCCGGCCCCGCTAGCAAGGGACTCGGTATGCCATCCTGGCCACCATCTCCATATCATCACATCATCATCATATCATATATATATATATATATATATATATATATATATATATATATATATATATATGCCCCGGCCCTCTAGTGAGGGACGCGGTGAATAATGCAATGGAATTGCACGAATACATGCCCGGCCCGGACGCAGTGAAGGACATATTGAGGCTGGCACGAGCAGAGTAGTGACAAACCATATGCATACAAAACATCATCATAGACTCAATGAAGTAGTCTAAACGAATCGTCATTTGAAAAATCGGGACAATAGTTATATCAAAAATCTTTCGGACGTTTCTCGAAAACATAACAAACTTCATAAACACATTAGAGAGCCATAGTACTCATAGTCATATGTCAAGCCAATTCGAGTTCGCCTCGGAAAGTTACGGATATCATACATTTTAGGACTTCCTACAACCATAACGAAGCGATCCGAGCCTTTCGGTGAAAGTTACGGACGTTCGTAGTTTTGGAATCGTTTAGGAAACAAACTCGTTTTAAAAACAACCTTTTATGCAATCTTTGAAATCCATTCATGCGAAAAACTTAAGGACCATAATTTGACTACATTAAGAATTTGAATATCAAGGAACAAATATGAATCATAAACATGCTCGGACCGCAAGAATAGAATTACCTCGAGATGCGTGTCATAACTTACTTTCAACTAAGACATGCCAAAGAAGGAAAGGTTGAGCTTACATACCTTAGCCACTTAAAGCTAATCCGGACTTACGTCTCAACTTCTCACGAACTACAATAATGTCATTAGGTATCAACCATTAGCCATAACACTTAGGAATCCAAATCCAAATTCACACTTTGTCTACGAAAAATTTCTGCAAGATTTCCCCTATAAATTGACATCCCGAGAATTCAACTCGGCCAAATCAACAACAACCAAATCAACAACCATACTAACAACATCAATAAGAAATTCCAACGCATTTTAACATTAATAACTCCTTTCTATATAATTCGACGACATTCATTTATATTCAAATAAACTACATATGATCAATTCAATACCAATGCTCATATATTCGATTACTAATCCACAACCATTCACACATGATTTAAGAACATTCCAGTAATCCATCAATATTCAAAATAACCCAACTAATAGGCCACTCCACCCGAAACCATTCCAATTCAACAAGAACATTACCAACACCTTTCTTTCTTCTACATTCATAAATTATGTCAACAATACATGCATTTACAACTTCATTTCATAAATTCAAGAAACCATATCAAGATCACATTATCTTCCAATTCAGCCCACACAATTATAACCTTAACTTGGATCATTAAAACTTCATTTTACATCATAGAATTCGCAACGACGACAACCAAAACTGTTATATCCCGTGTTTTTGCATATTTGGAAAGTTTTGAAATAATTGTGACTTGTGTGTTGCAAGGCAATATTTTGATTTTTGTTAATATGACTATGTGGTTTGTGAAATTATTGGTGTAAAGGCATCGGGGAAGGCCGAGGGCAAATTTGGAATTTTGAAAATTTGTTTCGGAAATTACAAAACGAGTTTTCAACGAATTGGGCCAAGAAAAATTGGAAGAAATTTGGGCCCAAATTCAAGGGGGTGGCCGGCCATAGCTAGGCCCAAGCCATCATTAAATGGTCATGTGATTTTCACATGACCATAATTTGGATATATATCCTTGTGCCCCTTTAGAATTTTCAAGAAAACAAAGCAAAGCAAAAA
>NW_026719219.1:0-11900 GCF_029784015.1 Lycium ferocissimum | reverse complement strand
TATTTTCACATATTTCGTCCTTTCTACGCTCTACAATACTCACAATCATCCATAACACATGAAAGAGAATTGAATTCATACCTTTTTCTTTCACTTCTTCCACCGCTAATGGTGTCCATAGCAACAATCGAGGAACTCTCTTATTCCAACAACCATTCCATATCGACGAGGGCCTTCCGATTAGCATGAAAACATAAAGAAACAAATTTTTTTCGGGATCAAATGAGGGGCTGGTTTTCAATGCCCCTCTTGGCCGTGCTTCTCCTTCCTTTTTTTTCTCTCTCTTGCTTTCTTTCTTTCTTTCCCTTCTCTTAATTAAAAAGATGACAACTTATATATATATATATATATGGTATAAAGCATGTGAGGGGCACATGCCCCTCTCTAGAATTTTCCTTTTCTTTCTCCCTTTCTTTTCTAGAGTTTTCTTCATTTCTCCTTTCATGACTTCTTTTTTTTTTCTAGAATTGTGTGAAATTACCTTCTTGCCCCTAGCCTTTTTACAAAAATTACCATAATGCCATTTTGCAAATTTCCCTTTTTCCCCTCGCCTTCCTCAATATTTCCTCACTAATAATATTTTCCAACGACTTACGCATTACTACGGAACCGAAAATGACCTTGCCCTAAACTTTCCGCCATTGTCTCAAAATATCCGAAAGTGCAAAATGCGAGGTGTAACAGTAAGGATCAACTTCAACAAATCAAGGAAATCAAGTGTAAGAAACTCATTAGAGTTCATCCAAGTCAAGAAATTCCATTAGAAAGGAACTAGGGTTTTGGCTCAAGTGAAATCTTTCCACTCAAGGCTCATTCCTACACTATCTAAGGTAAGTTTTATGATCATTCCATGTTGTTTAAGATATTGAGAGTTTGAAAGACTTAGATTATGAAAGGAGATAGAAAATGGGTTATAAAGATGAGAATAATGAGATTTTGAGTAGTGGCTTGGGATGAGTCATGATTCTTGACATATTGTGATTATGATTATGCTATAAATGATATTAAAGACATGGGATAAGCATTATATGTGAGAAAACGTACTAGTATACTACGACCATCATTATGGATGAATTGAAGTGAAATTGTGGAATGTGGGTAATGTAGATGAATGAAGATTGTTGGTTATAATATTGTGAATGTTATTACAGACGTTTGGGAATTGATATATGATATGAGGAAAGTTGTATAAACTAAGGAAATGCTGCCCAATTTTCTCTAGCTTTAGTAAGCACGTTCATATAATCGATTAGCTAATGTTAATGCGAATTCTCTTGAAGGTAGAAACGTGAGCATTGAAGGAGAACAATCAAGCGATGGAATCGTTAAACGAAAGAGGTATGTAAGGCTAGTCCCTTCTTTCTAAGGCATGACTCCTATGGCATGAATCCTCCTATCTTTCCATGATTTTCCTAGATATCGAAAATTATGAGTCTACGATTATAAAGAGCTTCATACAAGATAAAGAAAAGAGAAACGTTACGAGCATGAAAATACTGATGATGAATCTAAGTCTCGAAGTCCTAAAGCTCATGATATGACATTCCTACGAAGCTAATGATCCTTATATGATTCGTATGATATTATTTTCCCTACCTCTCCATGACTTTCTTGCATTCCGGGAACTATGAGTCAACGTTGATAAAGAGCTTCTTATGAGATAAAGATGAGAAATATGCCATGAATACGATAATAATGATGATAAGTCTAAACCTAGAGATTCTAAAGCAAGATATGATGTCCATGAAGTTAATGATCCTATCTACGATCCCTTGATGTTGTTCATGGTATACACTCACCATAAAATGGTAGTCCTTTCAAGGTGAGATATGATGATTATGATCACTCCATAATATAATCGGGGGTTCACGACCTTACGTCACCCGGACATAGCTATAGTTGTCTTCAAGTTCTAATGTATGTTTTAACGATAAACGTATGATGATACTAAGTTTATGATAAGGTTACGATAAGCTTATGTTAAGGTCATGATGCGTCTATGAGGTGTATGATAATGATAAGTCTATGATGAGCACATGATGATACGATTTCACCGTGCCTAAATGGCCGGGAATGTCACCGCGAAGGCGGGCTGCATACGATTCCACCGTGCCTAGATGGCCGGGCATGTCACCACTAAGGTGGGTTGCTTATGATTACACCGAGCCTAGAGGGCCGGGCATGACACCGCTAGTGGGCGGCATATGATGGTTACCTGGACGCGAGTTAACGATAATGGTATATATACGATATGGTGATGTATGTGCTATGACGATATATGTACTACGATTAGATATGTTATATGTATGAAACGCATCCACTCATAAAGGTTAAGCAGGTTATGTCTTCATCTTATGTCTTATGATTTCTCTATTATGTTCATTTCATTCATACCTTACATACTCAGTACAATGTTCGTACTGACGTTCGTTTTCTTTGGACGCTATTGTCACGACCCGAACTACGGGCCGCGACTGCATTCGAGGCCGACCACCGAGCACCACTCATTCTATGTCTTATCCCGCCTTCCTTCACAATCTTATTATTAATAATCATAGAAAACGATTTTCATTTAGAACATATTTACTTATATAAACATAGGCCCTTTAGGCTATCAAAATAATAATATGCATATACTTACATACACATGAAGTCTATGGGACCATACTACCCACGCATACGTATCTACGAGCCTCTACTAGAGTACTAAACATATGGACGGGACAGGACCCCGTCATGCCCAAAAAAATATATACACAAAAATGATGACTCAAGGTAGCACCTCCGGAGTAGAGGAGGGCTTCGTAACCGCCGATAACTCCTACGGCCCGCACCGTCTCGCCGTCTACTGTGGGCATGAACACCGTCCATAGAAAAGGACGCGCGTACGAATATTGTACTGAGCATGTAAGGCATGAATGAAATAAACATAGTAGGGAAGTCCTAGTGACACAGGACGAGGACATAACCTTCGACTGGATACATTTAGTATATCTATTACACATAGCATATCACATAAGCTATCATGGCATCTACCTCATACTGTCCTACATAACTTGTCGTATCATACATACATTATCACCTTATACATACATCATCATATCATGCACACATCGTCATGTCATACATGCATTATCGTATCATACACACATCATCATCATTAGTTCACGTCTGGGTACCCATCGTGTGCCGCCCACCAGTGGTGATCATGTCCGCCCTTTTCTCGGTACGGTGGAATTATATCAGCACATCCGCCCTTTTCTCGGTACGGTGTGGTCGCACGCAGCCCACTGGTGGTGGCCATATCATAATCTCATTATCATACATACTATGCAGTTGTCATCAAAGCATTTATACATATAGATATATACCATATACTCGCCACCGTATGTTTTATAGGTACATTGTAGGCTAGCATCAACATACATGTCATAGATTTGCAAGTATTAATGTCTTATAAGCATATCATGGCTCTATCACGATTTAGTGTCATTACATACACATATACATGCATATATCATCATATCATATATGGGAACTCATAATCATCTATAGTCATGTCGGGGTGACGTAAGGTCGTGGAACCCCGATTACGTTATGGAGTAATCGGATCATCATATCTCACCTTGAAGGGACTAGAATTTTAAGGTGAGTGTTCACAAGAAAAGAACCAATGGAATCTTACTTAGAATCATTTACTTCATGGCGTCATTTCTTACTCTAGGATTCTTTAGATTTAACTCATCATCGTCAATTATTGTGCCCGAGCCTTATCTCTCTTTCTTATCTTATACATGTATAGCTCCCTATAGTCGTAGGCTCATCGTCAATACTATCGTGCCTCTAATGTATATCTCTTATCTCTCTCTCTCGTATGACTATTTATGAACGTAGGCCCTTAGTTCTTCGGAGTTTGGAAGATTCGTGGAGACGGAGGAAAAGTCATGCCTTGGAAGGAAAGAGACTAATCATCACAAGATTGGTTTATCAACAAGGATTGATAGCAAGGAGTCATATGAAGGCCATTAACTTTATAGAAATCTTGCATCGTAACTTTAGGATCTCTAGACTTGGCTCATCATCACATTCATGTCATACACCCTATTTTCTCTCATGTAAGCTCTTTACTTCGCCACATACATATATATAGAGAAATCATAGGAAGATGGGAGGGTTCATACCATAGGATCATGCCTTAGAAAGAAAGGTTGAGCCTTACATACCTTTGTCGTTTACTATTCGGTTACTTGCTCGTTCTTCTTTAAATGCTCGCGTCTTTACCTTCAAGAGGATTCGTATCAGCATTACTTAGACAATCATGAGAGCGCACTTATTAAAGCTATAGAAATTTGGGCAGCATCTCCTTTGTTTATACTACTTCCCGCTATATTTCATATCAACTTCCATCATTCATAATAATCATCACAATATCGCTAACAACAATCGTCATTCATTCATACGATTCGCATTTCATAATTCACCTCAATTTCCCATAATTATGACTAAAAATCCATCATCGCATTCTTTCGTATCCAATACTCATTTCATGTTCTATAGGTCATTTATAACACATTTATATCATCAACATATTCATTTCCATGATTCAATTCACTACTAATCACTAATGACAATATTCATCCATTTAATGACCCATTTGTGGTGCTCTTCTACAATCCATGAATCTCAACTTAAAAATACTTCAAATAGCATGTAAGGGTCATGAAACTTACCTTAAACAATAGAGGAACAAGCTTGGAGTGGTGATTCACCCTTAGCACCAAAACCCTAGTTCATCTCTCCTTGGATTTCTTGACTTGGATGACTTTTAATGGGTTTCATCCACTTGGGTTCATGAATTTGATGTTGTTGATCCTTGATTCCCTTGGTTTTCTTGTGTTGGAAGAGTTTTGAGAAAGTTCTAGAGAGAGATGGAGTCGTGTAGAGAGAAGGAGAAGTAATAAAAATGAAATGGGATCATTATTTTAAAACCACCAAATGCGCCGACCTCCATTATACGGACCAACATACGGTCCGTACTATTTATACGGACCGTATGTACTGGCGTACATTTGGTCCAGTGGCTGGTCCCTCCTTTGGCTAACTATACGGCCAATTATACGGCTGGTATCATTTATACGGTCCGTATATTGGACCGTATAATGCCCAGTGATTCCATTTTCGTTCTTGTCGTCTCGTTTGATCTCCGATCCTTATGGAGCATTCTTGGAACTTGTTTAACACTTCAATATCAATATTAGGGGCATTATTAATCTTCTCTAAGACATCATTATGCCATCGTAGACTCGTTACTCAAAATTCTTATCCGATACACAGCGTATGTTCCGCCTTCCTTATCAACTTTCTATCCTTGCATCGTATGCCTTTAAAATCGCATTAAGGGTCATCTAATACTCTCTCCTACTCGTGAAAACATGGTATACGACATGTCCTCTCTTATCATATTCACTGTACATGTACGGGGGATTTTTCCAAGGTGTAACAGCTATGTTCATGCCCATAGGTAAACAGGGAGGAGATCCAGACTCGTAGGAGCTGTTAGCAGGCCTTGAGAGCACTCCATTATTCTGGAGGTGCCATTGCTTATTGTTTTGTGTATATGTATTTTGGGCATGGCGGGGTCCTGTCCCGTCCCTATGTCTAGCACTCTAGTAGAGGCTCGTAGATACGTATGTGTGGGTAGTATGGTCTCACGATGTCCTTATTGTCTGTATATTATTTTGATAGCCGAAGGGCTTATGTATATAAAGGTAATTATGTTCAAAGTGAAAAATGGTTTTCCTATGATTATGACTATGAGAATAATGAATGAACGTAGGACGAGTACGATGAGTAATAGCATGAGTGGTGCTCGATGGTTATTTTGAACTTTTCACGTTCTCCAAGCCCTTGAACGAAGGTTTCCTTCTCCTAACAATCCAAAACACCAAGGTAAGCCAATTCCAATCATTCTAAGTCAATTCTAACATATATTCATGTAATCTAATGAGGAAAACATTGTTCCTAACCTAGGGTTTTCAAGAAAACCCATCTCAAGGCTCAAGGTTAATCTTTTGGAATTCTACTACAAGTTTTGGAGCATTACCAGGTATGTAGTGCTTCTATCTACGTGTGGGAACATCATTGTTCTTCCCCACGCCACATTATTCCATGATTATATGAAAGTTATCCAAAAACAAGGGTTTTAGCCATGTTCATGATAAACCCTAAATCCATGTACTATGATATACTATGTTTCGATTTATAATTCATTATTGTATTCCTAATCTTCCATTTTGGTTATTGGGAATCTGTCCATAATCCATGAAAACCCATACTTTGCATTCCATGGGTTCTTACATGCAAGTTATTAATTACTCTATTTATTTTCATGAAACACTCTACATGTTTACACATTTTCATGCAAGTATATTATGTAACTATATCCATGTATAACGCAAGTCATGTTTTATGGAAAACCATGGGCTCAGATGCCACCTATTTTCATGTTCATATTTTTGGGAGTTGGTCAAATTACCAAGAAGGCTTAAGTATCCTGAAACTACGTTAGCCACCATAGGATAAGGATCGCTTTGCCCGTGTTTAGGACGATTCCTTAATATTGATTGGATCCTTTCATGCCATGTTTATATCTTATACCCCAGGCAAGGTATGAGAGCTCTGCTGGTTGGGTCAGGTACTAGACTCCACGTACCCACGTGGTGATTCATGTTGTCGATCATATTTATGCGCTCCCCACTTAAATGTTTTTACTCATGTTATATATATATGTATGTATTCATGTTCATAACCAGGCTTCAGTTTCAGTTCCAGCTTTCATCATGTTATTTCATCTGCCATGTTTATTTCATTCAGTTGCTTCACATACCAGTATAATCAATGTGTTGATGTCCCCTTTCTATTGCCTAGGGGCCTACATTTCACGATGTAGGTACGGATTTACAGGACGAGGCATCTGCTCAGTAGGATCATCCACGTATCAGCTTTTGGTAAGCCCCATCTTATTCGGGGGTTTAGTAATTTATCTACGTCCTATTAGTTATGCATTGAAGGTATGCTGGGGGCCTTGTCCCAGCAATTATGTTTAACGGACTTATGTTCATGTTAGAGGTTTCATAGATTAGTCGGTTATGTTATGTCAGATATTCGGAGTCGTCTAGCCATTTTGACTCGTTATTATTATTTTTGTTTAGACTATTCCGCATTATAATAGTGTGGTATTTTCAGACTTATGATTTATGGTCCCACGCTTTACATAAATTATGCATGTTCCTTGGTTATTCTGCATCAGTGCATGCCCATGTTGAGTCACCAAGCCATGTGGTTCGCTCGGTCACATGCAGTCAGGCATCGAGTGTCGTGTTACACCCAGGCCATGGTTCGGGGCGTGATAGAAGCCACAAGACATGTTATGTCTAGTACTACGTGAACTTATAAGAAGTTAAGCTAGTGAGATGACTTGGTAGTTGAGTGAGAATGAGTTATGGTAAGTTATCGAATGATATGTTTATGGCTTCAGGCCAAGTGCGGTAGTGTCATTAGTTAAAGTCTGATTTCATATGTATGTGTGGTTAGAGTCCCTAGGCTAATGTACACCTATGAGTTAGTTATGGCTAGATGAGGGTGATATCGAGGTCATCATGGGCAAGGATTTATTTTTTCCGAATATATGATATGCTCCATAATTTGACATGCAATTACTGTTTATTGACACATATCTCTCATTCTTATCGGATATGGCGTAGAATGGGAGGAATGTACTCGATTTCCCAAGGGTAAGATGGCTTCATTTATGGAGTTCATATGCAAGGAGAATAAGAGGTTCAAAATGTTAGCAATGTCTTGGGGAATTTAAGTTGATTCGCTGATTATGGGAAAGGTTATAGTTGTTATCAAGTTACTAGATGTGTTGCTTGAGAATTCAGCATCGCCTCATTGAGGGTTTTACATTGGACATTAATTCAACGACAGGACATAGCACACTTGTATATTACTGATTTCATGACTTTACAGAGTCCAAAAACTAAAAGGAACAATTGCATATGCACTTGAAGGTTCCCAACAACAAACATTTCAATAGAGGTGCTACAGTCTTATTGTTAAGGCACAAAGGATTCTAAAGACATCGAGATGATGCTGTCTTATGTCAAGACTATCATGCCCCAAACTCAGGGAGGTGAAACCGGCATTCTGTGCCTTACTTTATCGAGCGTATCAACCTTCCTTACACATAACATTCAATATACACAGAAGCATCTGAGGCCGACAAGGCCTTCATAACATTAAACATACAAAGAACCATCTAAGGTCGATAAGGCCAAACACGCGATAACCTGGAGACGTAAGAGATAGGACACGTTGATATACAAACCACCTCAAATATATATATGAACATGGACTGACCTGGCCTCCATATGTAACAGTACATCAGACACAAGGCCAACAAGGACATAACATCTACTATACACATGACATACATCTACAAGCCTATAAGAGTGTAACTTTTGACATATGGCCCTGACAGGACCCCGACCTACCCATAAGGTATATACATAACCATAAAAGAATCAACTAGACTAGGCTAACTCCAGGAAGAAGTGGAGCTCACTGAACAACTACTGAACTCTGAGGACTGCCTACTGTGGAGGCCCGGCAACCTGTCTACCCAAACCTGCAGCATGAAATACAGTGCCCCTGGCAAAAGGGACATTAGCATGAAAGAATGTACGAGTTTATAACTCAACTAAATAACATATGAGAGAGACATCAAGCATGAAAAGGTATAAGAGACAACCTAGAAATATGAATTCCACATAGGGCATATAATACATGTGTGTGTGTGTGTATATATATAATGTACCAAGCCACTAAGGGTCTCGTTAGTATAATAACGTACCCATCTGATCAGAGGTGTGCATAATAGGTGTCGTATCCAACCGATTATAGCTCGGTGGTGTGTAATAATACTAAGTGTAGTGAACAATAGGCATCGTACCCAACCGATTATAGCTCGATGGTGTGTAATAATATTGTATACAAATGAATAGAACTTAGGCATATCATTCCTTAATATTTTGAACTATTCAGAATGACGTAAAGTCATTATCCTTCTGAATGGGGTCATTTATGTTGTTCTCGTCAAATACTTCTCAGAATAGAATCAAGAACTACAACATGATGTCAGACTCAGTCAATAGAATCATCTCAAATGAATAACATATGAGACTTCCGAATAACATTAGTAGAGTAGTTATGATAGGACATTTCCTTTACGTTTTCTGTTGAAAGGTAGCGTACAAGTGGATTCATGCCAAAAAGAGAAAAGGGATAGCCTTTACATATCTTTAGTGCCAAACCTCTACTAACATTGTCGAAACCAAATTCTTCTACACATTAATTTACAAAAAACAATAATGATGTTGGTATTAAGTACAAGAAGGTACAACAACAATACAACGCGCGGCAAGCCCGCTATACTATTAACTAAACAATGTTTCTCCACGCCCTCCTTCCTTTCAAGCATATAACAACAACAAAAACATGTATACATAGTCATAGCTACAATTCTATACCTTCAACACAATAAGAACAGTCCCAAAACACAACAAGACTACACCAATCATTCAGTTAACGACTTTCGATTGTTGTCTCATAAGTTCATATCTAAATAACACCTCCAAAGCCTATACGAGTTCATACATAAGAAGAGGAAGAAGAAGAAGAGGAAGAAGAAGAAGAAGAAGAAGAAGAAGAAGAAGAAGAAGAAGAAGAAGAAGAAGAAGAAGAAGAAGAAGAAGAAGAAGAAGAAGAAAGAAGAAGAAGAAGAAGAAGAAGAAGAAGAAGAAGAGGAAGAGGAAGAAGAAGAAGAGGAAGAGGAAGAAGAAGAAGAAGAAGAAGAAGAAGAAGAAGAAGAAGAAGAAGAAGAAGAAGAAGAAGAAGAAGAAGAAGGAGAATCCTACCTTAGATATCCATAAAAACCCTTATTAGACCTTACTGCAACTTGAAATAATCTTCAATCTAGCCACAACAAGGAAGAAACAAGCGATCCTAGCACCACGAGCTTTCCGAAGGAAGATTCACGTCAAAATCTTGTTGAACTTAGCCTAGATCATATAGAAAAATTTAGAGAGGATTTGGAGAACTTATGGTCCGATTTACAGTTAAATATGAAATAAATGACGTTTCCACCATTTGACACAATTTTGAAACTTCTCCACTGCTTCACTACAGTATAGAGATATGGTTCATATCTCCTTTATATGGTTCGTACTTTGGTTAATACTTCAATCCAGCTACAACAAGGAAGAAGCTAGCGATCATATCACCACGAGCTTTCCGAAGGAAGATTCACGTAAGAACCTTGTTGAACTTCCTAGATGATATAGAAGCCTTTAGAGAGGATTTGGAGAACTTATGGTCTGATTTACAGTAAATATGAAATAAAAGTCTCCACTATTTGATACAATTTCGAAACTTCTCCACTACCCCCCTTACACGATAGAGATACGGTTTGTATCTCCTTTATATGGTTCGTACTTCTACCATAATTCATCCTAAATTTTCCAAGGTTCTGTTAAGAAATACGCTGGGGACACCACAAATTTTATGGTCCGTAATTAAGTTATACGGTCCTACTTGACCGTATTTCTCCCAAAATGTTAAATTTTGACAAAACTTACTCTCTTCAATTCATTGAACCTCTAATCCTTCTAACACCTCTTTAATATTGTTTTAGGCCTTTAGTACCCTTACAAATGATCTTAATCCTTCAAGTTCACTTTGATTTAGTACGACACATTCTAACGTGAAGGTAAGAGGTATTATAACATCGGGCCTCACACAGCCATCTGTTATAGCCCGTATTTTGTACGTTTGGAAATCTCAAAGTCGACGGGAAAGTTAAGGCAAGACCATTCCCAAAAATTATTTTAATGTACGAGTTGCTATGGATATTATTATTATGACTATTATTAGTATGGAATTATTGTGAGAGGCTAAGGACGAAACGAGAAATTCGCAAAATGGGCCGTGGAAATAATGCGGAAGACCAGGGGTAAAATGGTCATTTCATGAGAATTCAAGAGAGTTCTAAAAAGGGGCCATATTGGCCATGTGATGGAAAAGAATGAAAAGGATGACTAAAATAGTCATCTTTACAAAGGATGAAAAATTTCTTAAAAAGAAAGAAAAATTTAGAAAGGAAAGAATGTAGTTAAGTGTAAATTAAAAGAAAACATAGGGACTAAAGGTTGCCAAGAAGAAGATTAGTCTTCTTTGACTAATTCAAAATTCAAGAAAAGAAAGGAATAATCTAGAGAAATAGAGAAAATCGGTGGAAGACTAAGTGGCATGTGACCACCATGTGCCTATGCTATATATATATATATATATGTGCAAGTCATGAAGGAAAAGCAAAAAAAAAAGAAAGGATGAAGACCAAGGCCAAGACCATTCGGCCAAGGCAAGAAAAAAGAAAAGAAAAGAAAAAAAAATTCAAGTCTTCAATCTTTGGTTCAAAAAAATTATGTTCTTCAAGTATTTCTACCAAGTCAAGGATGCTCTTTAATGTGGTGCAATTGTTGGAGCAAGAAAACCATCCTTTGTGGCAAGTTCAAGATTCTAGTTAAGTGGGAAGTTAAGGAAAAAGGTAAGATTTCATGCTCTTTTTATGTGTTATGAGTGGTTGTGCAGCGTTGTAGTATGTAAAGAGGGATGAAATTCACGAGAATACGGGTGTTGTGGGTTGGCGCGTGTATGTATGGTTGTTGCATGATGTGGAAGAAAATGAATTAATTGTTCTTAGTGTTGGTTGTTGTAATGTATGGAAAATGGATGAAAATGCATGAACATACGTACGTAGTTATGGTGGCCGAATATAGTAG
>NW_026719218.1:0-11937 GCF_029784015.1 Lycium ferocissimum | reverse complement strand
CCTTCTGCTTTTGGTCCCCCCATTGACCACATTTTGGATATATTCGTTCGTTGCATTTGTATATATTTGTTCGGGGGTACGGCGGGGCACATCCCGTCATATGATTCTGTTTGTGTTTAGAGGTCTGTGGACATATATGGGTTGTGCCTATTACGTACGATTGTGTTTGTATGATATATTCTAAAGGCGATCCCATTCGCCCGTGGCAGCCTCGTCGGCTTGCATTTGTATATGTTTTGGGCCGTTGCGCCATTTGATAGCCTTGCCGGCTTTGATATATATACAGTTGTGTTTGAGATATGTTTGCGACAGTTTGATATAATCTGAGACAGCTTTTGATAATTGTGTCTGTATAAGCCATCTGTTTGCGACTCGGATTTGTGATTGTGTTTAGGTGCCCAATTCGGGCACTAGTCACGGCCTACGGGGTTGGGTCGTGACACCGTCCTTCCTACATTTACATTCCATAAGAGGTCTGTAGACATTTGTATGTAGTTAGAAAGTTAGATAGCCTTGCCAGTTCGTATTCCATTATATGTCAGAGGTAGCGGCCTAGTCGGCTTACAGTATATTTCCTATACATATAAGTAAATGATGGTTATGAGTTTTGGACGTGGAGTTTGTTATGTTGATATCATCGATGTGTATAATTCAGTTGAAAGTCATATATGGGCCACCGTAATGTTTAGTGAGTTTCAAGTTCGAAGGTAGGAGTGCTTGATTAGAAAGGGTCGGGCACTCGTCACGACTCCTCAGTTTGGGGCGTGACAGCCGTCACCTTCCCCATACCCCATACATATACATACATATATATATATATATATATATATATATATATATATGTATATATATATACGCACGAAGGTATATCACGAATTAACATTACGTATATATATATATATAAATGAAATGCAATGCATAAACATGATAAGAGTACATTCTGAATCAGTCGGAGTGACGTAAGGTCATTATACCTCTGACCATAATTGTGGGATAACATTTTCATCAACATCTAACTCTAGAGATCATATTGGATCTAAAGAAAGACTTTCCAGAGTTAACATTATAGAACATGAATCAAACGGATCATCTCAACTTCTAAGAATAGAATCAGTATGGATTCAACGTTACGTGTACGTCTTGTTCATAAGGATCATGCCAAAAAGAAGGAAAGGGCATCCTGAACATACCTCAAGTCATCCAACTAATCCAACAATCGAGCTAATTCCAACTAGCATGCCATTCCTATAATAAGGAATACATATGCAAACTTAGATGGCGCTAGTATATCACATATATCAACGATAACTTGATTCTAAAATGAAACAGGCAGCACTTCCCCTTATTCTATTGCCACAACAACATATGCAACAATCCACAATAACAACAACAAGCTTAAAAGAGTCCTTAAATACTCCATTCATTATCCATACAAAGAATATACACCAAACAACACAAGGTATACCAATATACACTTCATTTCTTTCTAATCAAGGATCATAATCTCATCAATACACCAACAACATTAGGTACTTTCCATTTACATGGAAATTGGCTTAACAACACAACTACAACATGCTCAAAACTATCCATAATCTCAACATGGTTTCTAACTCATTCTTGGACTTCCTCTTTCACTTTCTTCAATCAATCAAGTTGTATAACAATCAAACAACCTCAAGAACATGAAATAGAGATGAAACCTTACCTTAATCATGCAAGAACAAGCTCTGGATCAAATTAATCCACTAGGATGAAGCTTCAAACTTCAACATCAAGAGATATTTGAACCCTACTAACCCTAGTGAGCTTCTTAGCACTTGAATAACTTGATTCCCTTGAGCTTTTCTTTGGTTTGGCATAAGAACTCATGGAGAGGGTTTGGGAGTGTATTTGGGTCTGGTTTAGAAGAAAATGAAACCCCAAGAGTGAAAAATGAAATATAAAGCATTGCTTAAAAATCCACCGACATAAAGTACACCCTACATGTTTGGGCCATACATTTTTGTACGTCCCGAACTTTTATCCCATACCTGGGAGTTCAATTTTTCAATTTTTTGGAAAATTCTGGAAAATGAGGTACGGGACATACAATTTTGTACGGGCCATACTTGATGCCGTACTTCTCAGATTTGCGATTTGTCAGTTGTATTGGAAAGAAGACTCGCTGAACTTGAATTTAAATAGGTTATGCATTCCATAACTTTTCATACTTTAGGAGATATACCTCTGTCAATTTGGATAAAAAATCCTGTTCAGAATTCTTCCGAGTTTTCTCAAAGTTTCGACAAACTTAATTTCTTTAATTCTCTTGTTCTCCAATCCTTCCATAACTTACTAAACATGAACTTAAACCCTCATAACCATAAGATAGGCATTTATAATCTCATATAATCTTGAAGATAGCTCCAGTGTCCAAGACTAGGACAACTAACATTCGATGAATCTCAACGTATAAAACTACGAGGTGTAACATCCTTCCCCCCTTAAAAACATTCGTCCTCGAATGTTAAACTCTCAAAGATCTTATAGAGATCTCGACAGGGCTTCCTCTGTAACTGTAATACTACCAACCTGTCACGCAGCTAACAAACAACATAATGCCATATAGGGCTACATCAATCAGTAACAACAATGGCCCTACAACAATGGAATAACAACATATACATACCTGAGCGCTATGATGTCTCAGTCTGAATCCCCTCTGGGCAAAACAAGCCCGGATATCTGAATCTCATGTCTTCCTTAGCTTCTCAAGTAATTTCCTCTACATTCACATTCCTTCGTAGTACTTTTACTAGGATTATATCTCTGGTTCTCAATTCACGAACCTGGAGCTATCTGAGAGGGTAGTAGGAATTTTCACATACGATAACTGTTCTGTATATCAATCGGTATAACTGTGGGGGATTTCTCAATACACTTGCGGAGCATAGACGTGTAAAACTTTGGATATTCCAAATCTGAGGGTAAATCTCGTAGGCCCTTCGGCCCATCCCTCGTATAATCTTTTGAAGTCTAAACTACCTAAGAGTAAACTTGCCTGCTTAATAATTCTCATAAATCTCTTCAGAATGAAATTCTAAATCTCAAACAATCTGATACTCTCCCATTCTTATAGGATTTCATACGGGCTATCAGGATATTGGAATGGTGACTAGAACCATTTCTAAATTCAAGCCACAGTAATTGGTCATCCCAACTTCTTTAAAAGTCTAGCATACATGTTTCATAATATATCCTGAGACGTCTGAAAAGTGTGCCTACCTACCACTTATCCCAAGGTAGAAGGCAATACTGGGGGGTAACCTATATACTTCAGGTTTCTCGGTATGTACTGATCCTCAGGCGCTAGTAGAGAACTGGCCATCTTAACCAGATAAACAAAGATGCTAGGTAACTGGAAAATTCCATATATAGCTTACATGATTCGTTACAATTATAACATCCATACTGATCATTCCGTCATTCCTCAACGACATATCCATTTATTTTTTTGATTTTTCAGGCTTCTGTTTATTTATTAATGAACCACGAACTCTATGATGTTTCCGTTTTATCGATCCACTAAGGTCATGATACACCTTTGTTGCCTCCGAATAGATCATCTACCCTTGCTATATTTAACGTAAAGTCGATTTTGATATCTTTGGAATCCATCTTTCTGAGATATTCCTTTCATGAATCCCCTTTCAAGCTTTAGTATTTAGAGATGTATCATATTTAAGATACTATGTCTTTACTCTGGTTTCCTAACATATACCATACATTGCTATTGCTATCCTTGGCTATGCTACACTTTACCAGTTGAGGCTCTATAGTGATCTTAGCAAGCCTCTCATATACTCTTATCATCTCTGCGGTATATAATTTTATACATTTCTACTACCTTCTAGAATAAACGCGTCCATTTCGGTGCTAGATCCATCCTTATTTACATGAACTTACTCCTCATTATCCTCTTCACTACCGCCACTAGCCTTTAGTTCCTCATTTAGGTCCATCCTATTCCATTTACTTAAAATGCGACTTTAACTCCTTTACGTCCTGAATATTATATTCCTGGAATTTCTCATATCGCCTATAAGCTTTCACTTATAGATAATTCTTTTTTCATCGTAGGTTGTTACCGTCAAGTACTCCCGTTCCTTTGAATAGTTCATTTTCATTTCAGCCCTCTTTTATTGTTAACTCTGCATCTTGCCCTCAACCAAGATGTTACTAGATTCTAACTCGAATGGTTTTTCCTTTAAGGCTTTCTCTGTACAATGCTTTCCCAACCATTCTGCGATGCTGGAACTTCGTATCCACACGACTAGCATGGGGTGGCTATTTCACTTAACTTCTTATCTTAGTCCATTATTTACTTCGAGTGCCATTATACTCAAAACTTCTTTGTTTCTCCATTATTGAACTTCCTATTACACCCTTATCTTGAAACTTCGAGTAAATCCTTCCTTAGAGTACTCTCTCCCAATATTTATTTAGTCATGCATATGACTAACTGGTTATGTTTAACGTCAAATCGTCCTTACACCTTATCGGCCTGCTAGCGTAATATCCCTTTGAGGTAGTTTCCAATTCCTTTGTTATTATCCTTCCATCTTCTAACAAGGCATATTTTTTGTCACGCCCCGACCTTACCAGGGTGTGATGGGCACCCGACTTTCCTCAGAGCCGAGTGAACCCTTAAACATTTGCATTAAAACCTCGCCATTTCGAAAACTTTTCAAAACATGGAACTTTTCAAAGGCAATCATTATCTTTGTACGTATTAAGAAAACTTTTCAATCAAGTACGTGCCTTTTTTCCGGCCTAAAATCATCCGAAAATACATACTCTTTTAACTTTTACCAATTAACCGCACTTCCCGACGCACTATACGTCCGCAAAGTCTCTAACATATACCAAATACCATGACACGAACACTTTGACCGGCAACACTCCGGGCGAGGTGGAGCTCGCCATCTCCGCCGGAACATCTTCTAAAATTTTTGATTTCATCCGGGAGTACCTGCGTGGCATGAACTTCCGAAGAAAGGGGGTCAGTACGGAAAATGTACTGAGTATGTAAAGCATGAATCAGAAAAGTACAACAGTAAACAAGTTTAGGATACCCAGTATGGATTTAATGTCTAAGGAAAATAGTCCCTTCGGACGGCCGCTTCCGGCCTAGTAATAATAATAGTAGTAATAGTAATGATAATAATAATAATCGGGTGTGTCGGTCCCGACATACGTCTATCCGGCCCCGCCGGGCGTGCCGGTCCCGAAATAAAATGATGGCCCTTCGGGCATACCGGTCCAACATACGTCTATCCCGGCCCCTTCGACATGCCGGCCCCGATATAAGATGATGGCCCCTTCGGGCATGCCGGTCCAACATACGTCTATCCCGGCCCCGCCCGGACATGCCGGCCCCGACATAATATACCTTCGGGCATGCCACTCGTGACATACGGCTACCCTGGCCCCTTCGGGCATGCCACTCGTGACATAATACTAATCCTAGCCCCTTCGGGCATAATAGTAATAATAATAATAATAATAATAATAATAATAATAATAATAATAATAATAATAATAATAATAATAATAAAATTTCACACCCCCTTCGGAGTGGTTTTGGAAAACCTGAGTAATAAAATATCGCACTCCCTTCGGAGTGGTTTTTGAGAGTTTAAATAATAAAATATCTCACTCCCTTCGGAGTGGTTTGAAAATTAATTTTGTGCTTCTTGTACAAAATTAGTTCCTTTAAAATTATTAGTGAACTACAAACGCGTATCAAATTAATCCGAGTTAGCATAAGAAGGCTAATGACCCTACTACGCAAACCAATGTTAAAACTTGACCGATGCGTTTATTTACCGACACCTAAAAGGTTCGTAAACAAGTTTCGAGTCAATCCGACTTAGTATGAAAAGTTACGAGCATTTGAAGTACGGAATATTCTACGTGTGTTTCAGAAGCTATTTCTTTGGAAATCGAAGCAATAACCGTATTAGGAACACTATTACACAACAGAGTATCTTAGAACACCCAATGAAACAGTTAAAACAACCATCGTTTAATAGTCGGGACAGTAGCCAAAAGTTTCCTTTAAATTATCGTACACAAATAAGGCAAATGGAGCAATACGGAAGGGTCTCGGGAATTGTGGGCCCACTTCAGGTCAAGTTGGGTAACGAACATAAAAACGTGGTCATTACGTCTTATTAGATTATCCTCGAAGATTTTAAGGCATTCCACTTTCATTTTCAAAAGTTACGGACATTTGAACCTTTCTTACAATAAAGCGTAACTTAGTTAGTTCAATTCTCCGAATGAATAGTAGCTAAATTCAACCTCGGATTTCTAGAATTAGAGTGATCTCGAGGCACATGTGCTCAAGCCTATTACATCTAAGACATGCCAAAGAAAGAAGAGTGAAGCCTTACATACCTTTTCCGCCGTTTACGCTACTCCAAATCCAAATTCCAAGTTTGCCAAAATCTGCAATTTGGTCACATTTGCCAAAACTTAATTATGAGACTTAAAATTCCAATCTTGCCTCATTTGTCTACCGAAATTTCGGCAAGATTTCCCCCGTAAACACACCATCCCGAGGATATGGCTCGGCCCGTAATGTCAACAACAACAACACAACAACATCAATTGTCATAACCATCTAGCAATTTCCAATTTCAATCCAAGATACATTATAACAACTTAATCAATATACCATTTCCTTCAAGACCTCTAACTCCAATAAGAACAATAACAACAATTCCATGCGCATTAACAACACCATACTAACAACATTATATTCCATTCATTAAGACATCTTATTCCATTTACATAAACTTCCATCTCAAGCCTCCAACTACTACAATTTCACTAAGATCATTAAGCTTTATTAACAACATAAAATTCACAACAACACTAATCAAAACACTAAATAAAATTGGCTTATTTTCCTCCACACCACACCACAACTACACGGCCACACCACCATGCACATACACGGCCACACACACACACATTCTTTTTCCCACGGCTAACATCATGCATGCAAGGCTACAATCTCTCCAAAATCATTCAACATCCACAACAATAACAACACACACACTAGATAAAATAGTTAACACATAATTTCTACACACACTTAAGCATACACGGCCACACCACATAGTCTTGTTCTTAATGAATTTCATTCATTTTCATATTCTACAACATCCACAACCATCCATAACATATAAGGAAGGATGAATTCTTACCTTGTTCCTTCATTCCTTCACTTAGCTAGAATTCACAACTTGCATGGATATGTGTTTTCTTGCTTCAACAACCACTCTACTTTGTTTAGGACCCTTCAATATGGTGTTTGAATGGAAGAGAATAATTTCCTTAATGAAAAATCTCCAAAGTTCCTTTGCTCTTGCCATGGCTGAATGGCCTAGTGGCTTCTCTCCTTCTTTCTCTTGTTATTCTTTTCTTGAAATTTCTAGAGAAACTAATGGAATAAGATGACTTGGTCATCTTTATATAGTATAAATTAAATCCCACATGGGCTCGACCCATGTCCATGGCCGGTTGGGCCTTCTCCATTTAAAAAAAAAAAAAATCAAGCCCACATATTTTTTTCAAGACGAATTGTAGTTCATAAAACGATTTTCCAACTTCCAAATTTACCCTTCGCCTTCCTTTATATTTCTACGAGGCGTATTACGAATTTCCTTTATGCCCTTAACCTTTCTTAATAATTCCGCTTCTAAATTCTTCATGGGCCATTCACATGCTTAACAAAATAAAAATGTGGCCTTACTTGTCGTCCTCCCGCGATTGTCTCGAATTATCCAATTGCTCAAAAATGCGGGATATAACATTTTTGATCCTATACTTATCGTCTCATCTTCCTTTAAGGTGTTAACTCCTACTCCATATTTAACATCCCATTTTGCTCTCGTTTTCCTGCAAGTACATACTCCCTATAATTTTTGCGACTAATCTTAGTTGTAACTGTTCATCGTCTGAGTCTATCTGGTCAGTTGCACATACATGTAATAGGTCACATATTCTGATAGATGTACTGGCCCTGGATGGGCCTAATCTTTCATCAAAGGAATCTTTATAATTTTCCTTATCGTCCTTCCAGAAATCATCTTTCTCCTATTACTCGCTCTCCCATTTCATCACTGTAATGGTATCTAGCACAATATTTTATTCTCAAAAATTTGCCCTGATTGTTAATATTCCTCCTTTTCTTCGTTATATTAACGCTCGTTCTTTTGGCAGGGGTCTTTTAGACTACAAGTTCATCTCATCAATGCAGGGCGTATTTTGTATCAATTTGCAACTTCAAACTCCTCCAATGTCCATCATACAAATTTCTTTTCAAAAGATCACTCACTTCCTTCATTAGCTATTCTACCTTGTATTACTAACTCAATAATCCTGTGATAATAACACTTTTGGAGGAAAAAAATTTCGTACCTTGTTCCTGCCTTCGTCTTATATATTCCTACGGATCAACTCATTATTCATATATCCTTATACTCTTACCTATGTTTAATATCCTTTCCAATATCCTCTATACAATAAGAAGGCCCTCATCAATATCTAGCTCATTGAGTGACATGCATCATTCTTTTACCTCTTCTAACAAATCATATCCCTTTTTAACATTCAAAACAATAACTATCCTTGGAGAATCTTGCATTCCGTATCCTATCCCCTTTAGACATTAAGCATCATCATCCTTATAACTGATACTCTTTTCCATTTTCGTAATTCTTATTTTACCTCTTTCTGCTCGTAAATCATTGGCATCTTTACACTCAAAGGTCATATTTAAGCACATATGTATCCTTTTCACATTTTACCTAGAGGGAAAGTTACAACTCCACTCTAAATATATCGATGTATCATTAATATAACACTTCTAAGGTTGCTAACCACTCACAGTATAACCAAAGTCATTTGCAATCGCCCAACTGAAAATCCCATCAGACTTCTCTTCTTTTTAAGTCCCATCAGTAATGCTCCAAAATTTATCTTAATAGAATTTCATATAATATATTGATACCACCCTCAACAGTGTATAAACATTAATACTGTAACGACCCGTTTCGTCGTTACTGTGAATTTTGAGGAAACTCGCAACTCTGACTCCTTAAAAATGTCTTTGTTTAGTTATGTTTCGGGAAATCGCTAATTCAATCAAAATTGTTGTGCGCGTCGCGTGAAGGATTAGAGTGTGGGCCACCACAGCTGCAGTAAAGGCGCTACAGCGGCGATGCTGTAGCGGTGGAAGAACCACCATTGCGGAAAGAGTATTTGGCTGGCGCCCACTCAGCCGCCCTAGCGGCACCGTTGAAGCGGTGAGCATATAGTTGGGGCAGTTACGTACAGTGAATTACCTATTTAAGACTTCATTTCGGGATTTGACCTCATTTTTCCAAACCCTAAAGAGTCCAGCCACCTTTGGAGCATTTATGGAGCCAAAAATGATATTTTCTTAGGGAAGGTAATCCTTCTAACTTCATCCATTCATTCTTCACATCAATAATTCTTATTAAAAATCCATCATTTAGAAACCATAAAAATGGATATCACAGTTTCCTAGACCTAAAGAGATGATTAGTTAGTTGTTCTTATTATGGATCTCATTGAGCCATTCCCTCTTATTCATCACCCTAGAATGGTTCCAAACTAGTTCTCATTTCCTTACAAGCTCTTAAATGGGCCTCTTCCACAAATATTAAAAATGGTAACTTTTCCTAGCTAATGGATAGTTGACCTTATTCATGGGAAAAGGTTGATAAATCACCTAGTGTCATTACGAATGAAATCTAGAGGCAGGCTAAGTTCCCAAACCTTTCTTATTAATCCAAAATCTCCTATAAGAGTTCTAATGATGATTTCTATTCTTGGGTTTCATGTTTGTCTCAAGTTCCTTCATGCGAATTTTGACATGATTATCAAATTGAAGAATCAACGCTCCTTGCACCGCCTCGGCCTTGAGGTAGGTTACGACTTTCCTTTCGGTAGACTATGGTTAGTTTCCCATATTCATGCATTAGAAGGAACTTGCATGTGCAGGAGTTTGGAGATTTGGGATGGATCCATAGGATGGTATTGTTGTGCGATTTTGTGTGTTCGGGCTCGTGGCCTGTAGATTCCTTAGGATGTTGAATGGATTTCCTTAAGTATAGGTGGTTTCTATGTGACTTGGAAGGAATGGAGTTCCTTGAGTATAGGTGCCTAGGTTGCACTATGCTATTATAGTGGATCTATTTGACATTGGGCGTAGAAAATATATCAACGACTATGAATTAGTTCTAGACTAAGTAGTTGCGAATGTCTTGTGAGTAGTAGGCGAATTTACTTGTATTGAGCTAATAGGCTAATAAAAGGCTAGCAATAATAATTTGTCGTGACTTGATTGATCTATTGTGTTGGCTTGATGCCACGTGTTGTTAATAGATATTGAGAACTGTTGTTACATCTTGATTGTGATAGGGTGGTAGCTTACTTGATGATGATATAAGGATAGAGTTCTATATGACTTGTGTAGTCTTTCATGATATTGTTGGCGTACCCACGTTGGTACTTGTGATATTGAGCTGATTCTTGATATTGACACATGCATTTCACTCATTCTCATTCTTCATGACATGCTATTGAGACACTGGTTGTACTTGGTGAACCATTGTGATGAGCTTGACTCAGTTTTTAAATGAGAGTGATGTGAGAGTCTGATATCCAATGATAGTTTCGAAATCGTGGATTGAGTGAGTGCGTGGACTTCGCGGGTCCCCCCAGGGTGGTGCCACTAAGAACCCCCTATGGGTAAAGATTTAGGGTCTCGTCTGTCTGTTGGGCAAAGATCTGAGACGAGTGGCACTTAGACTTTGCGAGTCATCTTGGGTTGTGCTACCGAGATGTTGATATTTCCGTCTGGAGTGCATGTGTACACAACATTTGCATAGCATTGCATTGCATACATACATTATTGCATTGCATTTTATCATGATTTATATTGAGGTGATTTGGTGTTTGTACAGGCTTGTAATGTTGGATTCGGATTGGACCTATCAGAACTTGGCATAATTAGGCTTAGATGTTCTACTTAGGCGATGACGTGTACTTGATTATGATTTTGGTTGCTTATACCTGTTGATTTATCTCATAGATCGTTCGTATGACCTGTTATATGTTTGGCTTATTAAAGGATGTAGGATAAGAGTCTTGATGTTACAGTGCACAAAAAATAGATGTATGGTGTTGATGTAGTTGCTTATCCGGCTTATTTGTGAATTCTTGTACTGATATGTGTTTCTAACCATTGTCGGCCTATGACACTTACTCAGTACTCGTTGATTGTACTGATGCCGCTCTTGCTGCATCCCCTTTGGGATGAAGAGTGTTTGAGGTGTTTGATTGCAATACGTTGGGAGATGCACGATACCTGTTCTGAAGATCTCCTCCCAATTCATTTCGGGATGGAGGATTTGTCACGACCCGCCTAGGGGCCGCGACGGGCACCCGGGGCTAACCACCGAGCATCGCTCGCACTAACACTTTCTTAACTCAATTGACAAACATTCGTCTTTATCTGAATACCTTAAATAGAGAATTTGCTTTTTGCTAGAAACATTATGTCGAATACGTAAAACCCGCTTAATACTTATAAACATACACACCGGTTTACATCATGGAACCACAACCCACGTCTAGTACCTACGAGCCCTACCGGATGACATATACAATATACACAAAAGTGGGATCAACCAAATAGCACCTTCGAAGATGGAGTGCTCCTCGACCGCCGGGTGGCTTCTGCACCAGCCGGACCGCCTCCCGTCTACCCGTGGGGATGAACACAAACTTCAAGAAAAGGGACGGACGAAAATGACCGAAAGAAAACATACATCAAAAAAAAGAAAGGAAAAA
>NW_026719217.1:0-11854 GCF_029784015.1 Lycium ferocissimum | reverse complement strand
AGCATATGTATTTTAGTTTGTTTTAAAAATATAAACCTTCGGTAGGGTTTTGGGTGGATATTGGTTTGGGAGGCCTTTTTGTATATTTGGGCTAGCCACATTGTTGTGTTGTTGACTTACCTTGATCTATTTACTTACTGGCTCATTGCCACGTTGAGACATTGGGTATTTGTGACTAGTGATATATCACGACTTTGATATTGCGGTACTATACTTGATTGAGACTAGGGATGAGAATTGTGATTCCATCATGGCTTATTGTGTAGCCTTATTATTGATATTACTTGTGTGTTACTGTTTGAGATTGAATTGGTTTTTGATATTACATTGCATCGTATTCATAGTCATTTCCATGATACATTAATAGTGCATGGTTATGGTACCGATGATGATAAGTAGTAGAAAGTGTAGCCTCCGAGGTCTTTGCCTTAAATAGTGAAAGAGACATGAGTCCATGATCCGAGGGTCATTTATCGGAGCTTTAACGAGTGTTGATAAGAGATCTTGTTGTCACATCGCATATTTGAATCATACATTGAACACTATATATATATATATATATATATATATATATATATATATATATATAAAAGGCACATTTAACAGGGAGTGACAATATGGCCTATGTTGTTTTTGAAAATACTTGGGAGGCTTTATACTAATTGTGTGACAATTCTATACTGTGTGATATGGGATGGTCTGCAGGCATGAAGGGTGGAAAGGTCGTCTCTAGGCTGCGTGTTACGGAGCGACATGGTACATGGACTTCGTGGGTCCCCTATGGTTCATGACCGTCTAGACATGATGTTCCGCTCGAGGCATGTGTGTACACGGTATTGACATATGGCCATTGCATTCATGTCATCCATATCATTGCATTGCATTGCACTGCACTTGTTATCATCATTGTGATTGGATTATTATTGTGTTGTGGATACTTGATCGTATACCTGATTGAATATTTTACCGGTTATGATGAGTACTTGGAACACTTGAGATTAGATACTTTAACAATAGGCTTGATCAGATATGATGAGACTGGGAACATTCGGGTTTAGATACTTCACTATAAGACTTGATCGGTTATGGAACCTTGTTGGTAGCTGATGGTTGAATACTGATGTGAATTGTTGATACTTGAGGACTTGATATGTATTGATGAGACTGTATTATACTTGTACTTGATTGTGACCATGCCTATGTTTCATTTACTTTCTGTATATATGTTACCTAACTAAGTATATACGTTAGCTAATTGAGGATGACCTATGATGCCTACCAGTACTTGTTGTTTGTATTGACCTGCACTTGCTGAATTCTTTTATGAATGCAGAGTATCAGAATAAATCGACCTCTACTCCTCGTGGATGATATTTGAGGATAGCTGATTCAAGTCCTTCAGGGTGAGCATGAAGACGTTCGCTACCCGAAGACTCTTCCTTCTATATGTCATTATTTCCATCTTGAGACATGATTTTAAGGCTATTTATGTATTGCTATTATTTAGAACTGTAGTATTTTGTTAGATGCTCTTGTATGACCAGACTAGATACTAGGGTTTATTTCATTTACTTCCACATTTTCTTATATTATTATCGCACGACTTACGTTATTCTATCCTCTTCCGCTTTATTTATTGTCACGACCTAAACCGATGGGCTGTAACAAGTGCCCGACCATTGCTGGCCAAGCACTCCTGTGCCTGCATTTAGTTCTCACTAACTATCCTGGGCCCATCCATAATCTGTAACTGAGCTATCTTTGTCTCCCAAACAATCAACATAAGAGACACTGTACCGGGAACTCACGGCCAACGCATACATATAAACATAAACACTGAGAATAACAGCGTGAGCCGATTTGGCCGCCACACATATATACTGTACAACAAAATACACGCCGACGAGGTAGCATAATATCACGACTACATATCACTATCTACAGACCTCTATGGAGTACAACGCAGAAATGACGGGGAACGAGGCCACGCCGTACCCATATATGTACGTAACGGAATAGCATACCCAAAGGGTTGTGGCCTCTCGGATCAATGGAGCGTACGCATTTCTTTTGTTGAGAGCAGGTCCTCGCTCGCTTGTGTCGACCGGCCACTCGGTCTGCGCGGGCATGAACGGAGCGTCCACAAGAAGGGACGTCAGTACGAATAATGTACCGAGTATGTAAGGCATGAGTAGTAACATAGTAAGGGATATAAAGTATGAATAATAACGGTAATGGAAATATAGGCATATCGAGATAAAAAGAGTAACCCGCACACACGTGAGTGCCTCTTAAGGCGGATGCCATGCATGCTTAGCTTTCTATGAAAAATATTTCTTGTTCATATATACAGAAAATATGCCGAGGAACGTCGACCCGATCTATTTAACCACATATGTCCCGCATCCAGGCATCCCGCGTCCGGGATGATAAGTTACACCAACTGATCAGATATCTATGCGTCTATAGCGCCACTCCCTTTTTCCCCATATTCCCCATATACATATACATATATCATATACATATATCATATAAGCGAGCGTACGTGAGAGCCCAAGGAAAGTTATGTCTCTATCGGAGTGACGTAAGGTCGGTAACCTCCGATTATATTATGGAATAATTATCATCGCTTTGTCTCACCTTGAAGGAACAATTATTATAAGGTGAGACTATCAATGAAGAATAGCATTAAGAGAACATAGAATAAGATCATAAATCTCATAAGGCATCAATTCATATACTTTGGAAGCTTTAGAATAAAGTCACCATCCATGAATAAATTGAGAAATCAATAAATAGCTCAACATTCTCATCTTTGGCATCATTGTCATCGTGATAAAAACATGTCCATCATTGTTGTCATAAGAGCTTACAAAATCATAAGCCTCTGTTATGGAAAAATACGGACATTTTGGAAAACATTTACGGGTTAGCGGGAAAGGAATCATGCCTTGGAATCATAAACTTTTAACTTTTGAAAACAAAGAAGTTATGGAAGCATTTATGAAATCATAACATAGGAATCATGCCTTTGAAAGAAAGGGACGAGCCTTAACATACCTGTTCAACTTCCTTTTGGCTACGCTTATGCGTCCGAGCTCGTAAGTCTACATTTAAGAAGATTTATACTAACGTTAGCCTCTTTATCGCACACTTGTTCCAAGCTTCAAATCAAACTATTCTATATTCTGCCGAAAATCTAAAGACATCTCTCCTATTTATATGCCTAGCTCGAATTCTCAATTCAACAACCAACAACAACCACAACAATACCAACATTAGCCATAACGTCCACAATAATACCAACATTATCCATAATGTTTCCAACACCAAAATATTTCATAAACATCCCATATGGTGTTTGTCCCATATTTCCATTCTGAGAATCATTTTATAACAAATTTTACAGCTCCTTCTCCGTAAATAAACTAAGATTAACGTTAATAACACGAGATTCATACATTTATCTCGATAATAATGCTATATCTTCACTCCTCCACCTTGAGCTTATGCCACAACGCCTCAATACACAATTTTGTAATCGCAACTATACGCCGTCTGGATCGGATTTGGGAATTATACCTGGTTTTGGGCTAAAAAGTTAATGATGGAAAGTTGGAGAATATTCTGGAAAGTTTGGGGAGGTTTGGGTGTGTTTTGGATGAAAATATGAGGGGGTCTCCTATTTAAATAGCGGTCCGTGTTACGGACCGACTTAAACGCTCCTTCGCCGCGTTCGCGCCCTTTTTGGGCGCGTTCGCGCTGGCTTAGTTTTTCTGCCTGCATCTTTGTTCAGTAAAAAGGTCATAACTCTTGATCTGAATATTGTGTGAGGGCCCACGACCTATGGTTTGAAATCTCTTTCAATTATCTACAACTTTAGTTCTTGGTGTTTTTCCAAATTCTAAACTCATAATATCGTTTTGGCCCCTCCAAGTCAGATCGTCCGAAAACGTTTCCTTAAATCATCCTTTTGGAGGGCTTATGCCCATATTTGGCTTAAGGGTCCTTCTTAGGACTTGCTCAAATTTCCATGTACTACTCATATATCTCTTCATATGTCCTTTATAAAACTCCGGTGTGTGGGCCCCACTTAGCTTGCAGCAACGAGGGCTTTTCATCAAGTGCCATATGAACTAATTCACCCCATATGGTCTCCAAATGTCATATATAGGTTATTATTACATTCTTATAATATAACCTTCATCCCGAACCCGGACCTAAAAATTGCTCAGCGCGTTCATGCCTCGTAGTGGCGCGTTCGTGTTGTATTGGTCCTTGGCCTTCTGCGCATTCGCGCCACTTCCTGGCGCGTTCGCGCAGACCATTTTCCTGGTCTTCCAGTCCGACTTGTAACGTCCACATCTCCTTACCCCGATATCCTGTTGAGGAGCGGTTTGTTGCGTTGGAAACTAGACTTCCCGAACTTCACTTTAGACTTTTGTTTCACTTCAAAACTCTTAATATACTAAAATATATTCTTTCTTCTAGTTAGACCAAAATTTTCGTATCAAACCTTGCCCAACTTTCCTTCAAAGCCTCGTAAGCTTAATCTCCTTAGTTCACTAGTTTTCCAATCCTTCTATAACCTGTTACGCGAACTCAGACTCATATTCGTAACACGAGCACCTATGATCTTGCATCTTCTCGACAATAACTCCGATGTCTGAGGAAGGCGTTGAGTGGATGCCCAGAAGATTGAGATTGTGAAGAATTGGCCTAGGCCCACGGCACCAACGGAGATACGTAGTTTCTTGGGCTTGGCAGGTTATTATAGGAGGTTTGTAAAAGGATTTTCCTCTCTTTCAACCCTATTGACTAAATTAACTCGTAAAATCAGCTAAGTTCCAGTGGACAGATGCTTGTGATGAGAGTTTTTAGACGTTGAAGGATAAGCTAACTTCAGCACCAGTTTTGACTCTTCCAGAAGGAGCAGATGGCTATATGGTATATTTTGATGCTTCAGATGTTGGATTGAGCTGTGTGTTGATGCAGCACGGTAAGGTTGTCGCTTATGCTTCTAGACAGTTGAAGAAGCACGAGAAGAACTATACAACCCATGATCTTGAGTTGCGTGAGTGATTGCCACGAAGATATGGAGGCACTACTTATATGGTGTCCACGTTGATATCTATACCTGATCATAAGAGTCTCCAGTACATCTTTACGCAGAAGGACTTGAACTTGCGTTAGAGGCGATGGTTGGAGAGGTTAAAAGATTATGATGTGGATATTCTATATCATCCCGGGAAGGCTAATGTAGTAGCCGATGCCCTCAATCATAAATTTGTGGGTAGCTTGTCTCACGTGTCGCCAGAGAGAAGAGAAATGGTCCGTGAGGTTCATCGATTGGCTAGCCTCGGAGTTCAATTGCTAGATTCAGGTGATGTAGGAGTTACTGTTCAAGACACAGCGATATCATCCTTGGTAGTAGAAATAAAGGAGCGTCAGCATGAGGATCCTGTTCTAGTTTATTACCGAAATACAACCCCTCATAAGGAAAAGATACCCTTGTGATAACATGCGATGAGGTACTCAAGTATCGAGGTAGATTGTGTGTCCCTAGTGTTGCAGGACTCCGTCAGCAGGTTATGGGAGAGGCACACTACTCTTGCTATTCTATTCATCCAGGCTCAACAAAGATGTATCATGATCTTAAGAAAGTTTATTGGTAGAATGGCATGAAAAAAGATGTAGCAAAATTTGTCGCCCAGCGTTCAAATTGTCAGCAGGTCAAAATAGAACACCAGAAGCCTGGAGGTCTATTGCAGGCTATGGGGATTCCGACATGGAAGTGGGAGATAATTAATATGGACTTTATTATAGGGTTACCCCGTACTCAGTGGAAGTGTGATTCGATATGGGTCATAGTTGATAGGCTTACAAAGTCAGCTCACTTTCTGCTTGTCAGAACTACTTATGTAGCCGAGGATTATGCAAAGCTTTACCTTAAGGAGATTGTACGACTTCGTCGGTGTTCCTTGACCATTATTTCGCATAGGGGATCATAGTTCACGGCAAATTCCGGAAATCTTTTCAGCAGGGATTGGGGACTCAGATGAGTCTTAGTACAGCGTTTCACATCCAGACAGATGGACAGGCTAAGCGTACCATACAGACCCTTGAGGATATGCTTAGAGCTTATGTACTTGACTTTGAAGACAGTTGGGATGATCATTTTCCTCTTATCGAGTTTGCATATAACAATAGTTACCATTCCAGTATTTAGATGGCTCCTTATGAGGCCTTATATGGGCGGAGATGCAGCTCGCCCATAGGGTGGTTCGATGTCGGGGAGAATTAGTTATTAGGCCCAGACTTAATTCAGCAAGCAGTTTATAAGGTGAAAGTGATTAGAGAGAGGTTTCTAACAGCTCAGAGCCGACAGAAATCCTATGCGGATAATCGGCGACGTAAGCTAGAGTTCGAGAGGGGCGACTGGGTGTTCTTGAAGGTTTCGCCTATGAAGGGAGTGACGAGGTTTGGTAAGAAGGGTAAGCTGAGCCCTCGATATATTAGGCCATATAAGATCATTTGTATAGTGGGTACAGTGGCATATGAGCTAGAATTGCCTTCTGAGTTAGAATCGGTACATCCAGTATTTCATATATCAATGCTTCGTAAGTGTATCGGAGATCCTTCAAGAGTGATACCAGTGAATGACATTCGGTGTGACCGATCGATTATCGTACGAGGAAGTTCCGGTGGCTATATTGGAACGGAGTCCGTCGGTTGCGGACCAAGGATGTAGCTTCGGTTAAAGTCTTGTGGAGGAGTAAGAATGTTAAGGAAGTGACTTGGGAAGCAGAAGGGGTAATGAAGACGGAGTATCCGCACTTGTTCCCAGCAGTACAGGAGATTCAGTCTGAGGCATTATCGAACACAGGCATTATTTCAATTCAGTTGTCGTGATTGGTCGTGTGAGGCCATGGCATTGTTTGTTATAGTATGTGGCCCTCTGTGGCATTATTTTGGGTTGTTGCGTGTAGGTATTGGTATAAGTACAGGGGAAACTCTGCCAAAATTTTTATAACCCAGAATTGTTTGAACATTCGAGGGTGAATGCTTCTAAGGGGGAGAAAATGTTACACTCCTCGTGTTCATAGTAGTAGAACCTATGATTTTCTAGTCGGGTATGCCCTTGGAATAGAGGCCCGAGCCCAAGTTTAGAGGTAGAAAATGTCTTACCCCGTGTACAAGGGTACCAGCAGATATTCCTGGCAAGTTGTAGAGTTAAAAGTTAAGCGAATCGAATCGACGCGATCTGAACTGAATCAGAAAAATCTGCAGGACACCAGTCATCGTTGACGGGTCGTCGACATGCTCGATGGACCATCAATGTGCGGTGTCGATGAGACCTCGCAGCCTTGCATCTGCAGGCGCAGGTTGACGGAGCAAGTCGACGGACTGTCGACAAGTCGACGTGCCGTCGACCCGCTTGTCGAACCGGACGCTGTAGTATTTTTAGCTTCCAAGTATAAATAGGTGGTCCATGACCCTATTTCATATTTTTCCTCCTCCCAAAATCAGAAATCCCTAGTATATTCCCTCTCAATGTTTTCCATCATCTTAGTGAAGATTTAACAAGACCCGGACCCTGTAAACCCGAGATGGTGAAGAGGAAGGTTGCTTCTAGGGTTTATTCAAGGTTGTAAAGTTGGGGAGTTGAAGTTGGAGTGATTCTTGGGATTCTTGACCCCTCAAGGTATGTAAATAATTTCTACCCTTATATTTAAGTTGAGTATCAAGAGTTTTAGTAATTCTAAGCAAAGAGGGGATAGTTGTGGAAGTGGTAAGTGGATGAAAGACAAGATAGTGACTTAGGGTTATTTTAAGAGATGATTGGGAATGGGCTTCAATATATATATATATATATATATATATATATATATATATATATATATATATATATATATATATATATATATATGTGTGTGTGTGTGTGTGTGTGTGTTATCATGGTTGATGTGAGTATTCGTAGTTGATGTGGGATCGAATGAGGAGTTAGAGAGTTGTAAGCTCACAAAGGAAATTATTGTCCATAGTTCATTGAGCTTTATATGTATTTGAGAATGGTTGGTAAGCAAAGTAAATAGCCTAATTAAGCCATGTGTTATCTTAATTGTAGACTTGCAAGTTCGAGAGGTAGAAGTTGGGCGATTGCGTATACTTCAAGGTATGTGAAGGCTAACCTTTCATTCTTTTGGCATGATCCTATGGTATGACCCAACAAGCGAGTAAGCGAGGTTCCATATTACTCTACTCTTAGAATTATTAAGAGTACTTCAGTCTTTGATGTTCATGTACCCCATTTATGAGTAATCCTTCTGTTCATAGGTCCAGTTTTATGTAGCCAGTTCTGTTCATACAGTTCATTCATGCATTGCATTCATTATATATTTATGTACATTGGCCTGTGACTAGAAAGCGTTATATACGCATTACTACTATGATGATGATATTGATTATGGCCACAGAGGAGCCAATATTATATGACGAGATGCCATAGAGGCTTACAGGCGTTATATACGCACACACATCAGGCGTTATATACGCACACATATCAGCCGTTATGTACGCACACATATAGGTACACGACTATCATTGACAGGTATGAGCACACATATCATGTGCCCACAGAGGCATTGTTAGTTACACAGATTTAGGTAAATACTAGTTCATACAAGTTCATGTAGTCAGTCATTTCAGTTATGAGGTCAGATCTTATCCATGGTTTTTTTTATGCTTATATGTTGTTCTTATGCCTTACATACTCGGTACATTATCTGTACTGACTCCCCGTTGCTCGGGGGACTGCGATCATGCCCGCAGGTATGGGGAGACGAGACAGTGGTCCGGCTTCGGTAGGAACTCTAGATCGAGCGGTGGTCGGCACACTCATTCGATCCCGAGCTACGATCAGCTTTGGTATGCCCGCACGAGATGTGTATACATATGGGTATGACGGGACCCTGTCCCGTCCTTTCTACAGCTTTTATTCTAGTAGAGGTCTGTAGACAGTTGTATGTAGTAGTCAGATAATATAGCCTTGTCGGCTTCTATTCTTTTGTGTACAATTTATGTAGCAGCCTAGCTGGCTTGCACTGTTCTTCCGCATATTTGTGTATGTATATGTTGATTGGACAGAGTTCTTATGTTTCCTTCTTATCAGATTAGTTTATGCCATTTATGGGCCTTTGATGTTCAGTATGTTTTAGATAAGTGTTTAGGGGTGTTTGGTCGCTAGAGGTCAGACTCCCGTCACGGCTCATCGGTTTGGGTCGTGACAACGCTCTCCTTCTACCTCTACCACGACCTGCTGATGTCTGAGTGTCTTGTCCCGGAGGGCGCACTGATGAAGATGATCCGACTGCCAATCCGGTAGGCTATACCATACTTCGTCTGCCTAGAAATGGACACTCACGCATAATATGGCCTGGCTAACCACAAGCATAGCAAACATTCGAACACAAGCGGCACAGTCCATAATGTGGCTTACCACATTGATCGCACCGTGGTAAGGGCGGTCTCATCTGATCAGATTTACCTCTATACTGGGAACCCAAAACTCTGGAGCTCTGACCCGATCTGGAATAATTAGAGCCATCAAATCTCTTACCCACAAATCGAGGAGGTGCACTAGCCACTGATTGTCCTGAAAGCAATATTCTCGCCCTCGACCCCTCTCGAACTCACACAGCATCGGAAGATCCGTCCCTTTACTATACCCTCATCGAATCACGCTCGCCCCTTTCGGCCGCTGGCCGCTCTTTCAAATTACTCTGCATGGGACTGAATACGAGAGATATCCATTCCTTCTTGGAGTGAGGCTGTCAAGCACTCCTTAATCTAATGCGGCCCCAACCCACTTACAAACCAATGTACACGGTCTCCCATATAAGCTACTATGGCTGGGGCATACCTAGCCAAAGAATTAAAGCAGAGGCTATACTCTCGAGCGCTCATATTCCCCTGTCTAAGATTCAAGAATCTGTCAGCTCGGGCCTGTCGAACCTCCGGTGGCAAATAATGTCGGAGGAAAGCATCCACAAACTCTTGCCATACCGGTGGAGGAGTATTGACTCCTCTATAAGACATCCAAACCGTATACCAATGAACAACAACGTCCCGTAATATATAGGAGGCCAACTCTACCGACTTCACATCCGAAGCAAGCATTATCCGCAAGGTTCTCGATATTCTGTCTCTAAAGCTCTGCGGGTCCTCGTCCAATTTTGACCCAAAGAATTCTGAAGGATGCAGACTAATAAAATCACGGGCTCTAGCAGCGACAGCTCTGTCACCATGGCCCGCACCCTGCCGCTGAGCCAGAGCGGCAACTAACTAAGTTAGCAATTGGATAGCCTCCATCTGCTGGCTTGAGGCATCTGGTGGAGGAACTGGGGGTATTGGAGCTGGAGCTGAGGCACCTTCATACTCCTCTGAAATGGGTGGAGTATGAAAGTTTCGAGATGGGACCTCATTCTGAGACTCACCGTCCTCTATATCTACCGACGGCTCCCGCTCAGTCCTCCTTCCGGCCACGGTCTTGCCTTTCTGGGCCGCTGTTGCTTTTCTCTTCATAGGCATTGCTGAAATTATGACACACGATTAGGAAAAAAAGAGTCCTGATAACATAGCTTTATCACACGATTTAAGATAAGAAAGAAAGGTTAATTATTCCTAAATGCCACGCAGCCTCTTTTTTATAAGTGTGGCGCGCTTCATACCCATAAACAAGACTCTACTGGACACGACTTGCGGACATACCCTAAGACGAACTGCTCTAATACCACTTTTGTCACGACCCAACCCGAGGGCCATGACGGGTACCCGGAGCCAACCTACCGAGTACCTCTGAACATACATCTCATAATCATCTTTAGGTGGACCACAAGATAGCATCACGGGTATCATGATCCGTAAGGGAATATGTCACAAGTTAACGGCACATTTCTATATAATTATCAACAACTATACCCATCATCACAAGCCGACAAGGCTGCCAAAATATTACACAACAACATGAACTAATGAGGTTATGGGACATATAGCTACATACATTTGTCTACGAGCCTCTACATAGCATACAAGAATTAATAAGGACGGGGCAGGACTCTATCATGCTCAAGTATATACACAAAAGAGTAATACCAAGAGATCGCAGCTCCGAAGGAAACAGAGCACTCCTGGAAATCTGCTGATGAAGCTCCTAAGGACCTAATCCGTCTCCCTTCTTTCCTTCGGGCATGAACGCAACATCCACAAGAAAGGAGGTCAGTACGAATAATGTATTGAGTATATAAGGCATGAATAGTAACATGATAAAAGCATGAAGAATAGCGTAAGGTAAAAAAACCGTTTATACCTCATGATACCTCTTAAGACAATCGTCACGCTTACTTAACTTTTCTCTAAAAGAAACATTTCATATATCCACATACATACATGTACAATACTATACCCGGCCGGATAGACACAATTTTATCTGCACCTAGCCATAGTAAGGCTCTGTCATATCCGTACCCAACTGCAGTGGTATGCGTGCAATAGATATCGTACCCGGCCATATATGCTCGGTAGGTATGTGTATATATATATATATATATATAGATATATTGTATCCTACCCGGCCATTAAGGCTTGGTATTATGTCACGACCCAACCCCGTAGACCGTGACTAGTGCTCGAGATGGGCACTCGTTTACACACCTGTTAATTATAATCAGTCCACAACTAGCATGATAAGGAACTCATATATAAAAAGGCAAGACGTTGTCTCAAAGCATGCATATATATACATATATATCAAGACAACTGTCTCGTGGAGTCACAACTACCAATAGATAATATC
>NW_026719216.1:0-11820 GCF_029784015.1 Lycium ferocissimum | reverse complement strand
CATGAAATGTTCAACTTTTCATAATTCACTTTTAACCCCAAATTTTTCCTTATTCCAAATTTACCCTTAACACTCCATACCAATGAAAAAAAATGAATATGCAACTTGTGCATTAAAACAAAATCAACAAAATCGGAAATTAAAAGTCTTGTCCATAACTTGTCGCAACCAACTTAAAATATTCCAACGCACAAAATACGAGATATAACATGTTGCGAGGGCCATTCTTATCAAATTGCTGTGAGGGCCATTCATATAAACTGCCGCGAAGGCCATTCATACAAATTTGCCCAAGAAGGCCACCAAAACCAAGCAAAGTGGTAAAAGACAAAGACGTAGGGCCAAGATGGTCATTTAAAATCAAGAAGCGCCAAGAAGGTCTCAATTCAAAGACAATACCAAAAAGGTATAATCAAAAGCACACCAAGATGGTGAAAAGCAAAAACAGGACCAAGAAGTCTACCATAATGTTACCCAGCAAATGGAAGGTGTCCGTGCGCCAAGGAGAAAGTCGGGCGATCATACCGTACTGAGGAACGCAAGAAAACATGAAACTTTTTCTTAGCAGTGAACCTAACACGTTGCAGAAGAGAGGAGCAGACTCTTCGGGTGAGAGTTGAGGATCACCTTTCACCAACATCAAAGTACACCCCTGTGGAGGAATATAGGTATTTATTCCATGTCAAAACCACTCTCCAAGAAGGCAAAGGTCGCTATCTTTGAGTTTCACAATCAGTGTAATCTCTAAACCTACACTGGGGCACCACCGGTCTTCATTTCAAATCTAGGTGACGACATATTTAAGGTACATGAATTTATGTTCGTGCAAAGACATAATTATGAGTGTGAAGCATGCCACATCGATAGCAGAAAGTTGGAAATTTTTACCTTCCAAGTACGGACTGGAATTATTGGATGTACTTCTTTAAGTACGGCCCATACTTTTTGGCTATACTTTGCCTGAAAATTCCAGAAAAAATGAAAGTCAGTGGACAATTCTTTTTTGACCCATAAATTGATTTTCCATGACTTAGGCCTCATTTTTCACCAAAATAAATCCCTAATGACCTTCTAATCTCTCCCAAACATCCCAAATAAAATCAAGAAAGGATCAAGCCATAAAATCCTCAACTAGCTCATGTGAAAAGTGTTGGTTTTTGCTTCTAAATGAAGTTGGGGTAAATAAGATTTGGAGTAAGTTGGTATGGCTAAAGTTCTTCAAGTCTAAGGTATGTTCTTCACCTTGTGTTTTTATGTATTTGAAGGTTAAACAAGTCTTGTAAGTGAAAAGAGTTATAGAGAAAATTCATAAAGTGTTGTATTGTTATTGATGGCTATGGATTGAGTTTGAAAAGAAGCTTTGGACAGATTTGAGCCTAGTTTAAATGTAATCTATTGGGTGCGATATTCTTGATGTTATTATTGATGTTTGGGAGTTGTTTTGGAGTTTGATGAAAGTAGGTGATACAGGGGAAATGCTGCCCAAATTTCGTTAGCTTACCTAATAGTTTAGTTTGACCTTATAAGTGTTTCAACGACTTAATTTAAGTGTGAATCATCTTGAATGTATATTTGCAAGCTCGGGAGGATAAATGGTGGTTAAGTAGACTACGAGGTATGTTAAGGCTGTCCCTTTCTTTCTTTTTGGCATGATTCTTATGAATGAAATGCACACGTAACGTTAATCCATAATGGTTCTACTCTTAGAGGTAGGGATGATCCATTTGATTCATGTTCCATATTGTTATCTTCATGAAGTCTTTCTTTAGATCCAGTATGGTCCCTAGAGTTACTTGTACTTCTATCATGTTTATGCATTGCATTTCATTTACATATATGCATATACAAACACTGTGACCCCCCCCCCCGGTGCTTTATATGCGAGTATATTGTGTATTATATATATATATATATATATATATATATATATATATATAAACAAAGTCATAGATGGTCCCCCGAACTGTCACGATTTTCCATGTAGACCCCTCAACCGAAACGTTGACCATCTCGAACCTCCCGAACATAAGATAAACTGTACTATTTGAACCCCCTCGTGCCCACTGGCACACGCGTGAAGCTCACTGCTTTAAATAGAGTGTGAGAGACCAATTTTTTTCTTTTTTTGAATTTTTAATCATTAAAAATTAATTTTAACAAAAACTCTATTTTAAAATCTATTTAAATGTTATATCCCGTATTTTGCACATCGGAACAATCTGGGTTAACTACGATAAGTTAGGGACAAGACTAATCCGGGATACAAAGTCGAGACTTTTAACTACGATTTTGTTTTAAGACATAAGTTGCTTGTGGTTTTGTTGGCATGGAATATTAAGGAAATTTGGGGTCAAAAGTTATTTTTGGAAAGTAATTATCTTCATGAAAAAGGAAAAAAAAAAAAAAAAAAAAAGGGGCCATGTGGCCGGCCACCATGGTGTGGGCCAAGGGCCACATGGATGGTGATTATATATAACTAAGAGATGACTAAGTAGTCATCTTTCTCATCTCAACACTTAGAAAAAAATCAAGAAGCTTGGAGAAGCAAAGAGAAGGCCATTCGGCCATGGTTGCAAATTTGAAGACCAAAAAAATAGCCATCAAAAAAATATTTCTTTCTAGAAAACCCACTAATTGAAGGGTCCTTGTTAACGTGGGAGTGTTGTTGGAATCAATAGACCTCTCGTTTTCATCATTCAAAACCCTAGCTAAGTTGTAAAGTTGAAGAGAAAAGGTAAGGTTTAATCTTGTTTTTATATGTTATAGATGGTTTATGCATGTAGTAGTATGTAAAAATGGATGGAATTCATGAAAAATTGCATGTTGAAATGGAGCCGTGTACATGGCTTGAGGCCGTGTAGATGTATGTTGTGTAGGAGGGATGAACTAGTTCTATTTAGCATGTTTGGTTGTTGAAGTGTGTTGAAATGAATGAAGATCATGAAATTTGTATGTGGGTGTGTTGGCCGAATATGGGTTGTGTGGTGTAGCAAGGAATGAATTAATTTTCTTTAGTGTTTTGGTTGTTGTTGTTGTGGATTCTATGTTGAGAATGAAAGTTTAATGACTTGAGTTGAAGTTGTAATGGATGTGGGACGTTTGGCACCTTAATGTGATTCTTATGTAATTTTTATATTTGAGGAAATGACATTGTTAATGTGTGAATTGTTGGTATAATTCATGAATTTGGGAGAAAGGAATATAGTTGTTGATGTTCTCGGGTTTTGGGGTGGTTTCGGGTGAGAGGGGGTGTTGTTTGGGATGTTTGAAATATTGTGTGAATTGTTTAAAATATTCTTGAATATTGTTGGCATGGGTTCGGGCTAGTATTTGAATGTATGAGCGTAGATGTTGGTTTGAATGTAAGCCGTTGAATTGAATATAATGGAATGTTGTTGAATTATGTAGAAAAGAGTATTTAATGTTAGAATGCGTTTTGAATTGATTATTGATGTTTCTAGTTTGGTTGTTGGTGTTGTTGTTGATGAATTTGGCCGAGTTGAATTCTCGGAGTTGTTGTATTTATTGTGAAATGCCCAAATTTTCGTAGAATTAAGTGCTAGTTTGGAAATGAACTCCTAAATGCCTATAATTAACGTTGGTATTTAATGATGTTGTGTAGATCTTGGGGAGTCCGAGACTTAGGATTGGATTAGCTTTGAGAGCGGACGAGGTATGTAAAGCCTAACCCTTCTTTCTTTGGCATGTCTTAGTTGTAAATAGGCTATGACACGGGCCTCGAGGAAACTCCACTCTTATGATCCGAGCATGTCTACGATTCTTATTTACCTCTTAATGTCGGCCTCCTTAATGTAACAGTATTATGGTTCCTATGTCTTTGGTAATATTGGATTTCAAATGTTGCATAAAGATTTTGTTTCTAAAGGATTCTACGTCTAAAAATGGCCGTAACTTTCGTAGACAGAACCGAATCGCCTCGATATGCTCGTAGGAGATTCTGTAGCGTATTATGATTATGTCCTCTATAGGCGGGCTCGGATCGGGTTGATGCTCGTCCGTGGGTCCCGCGACTTTCCTTTGTATAGCTCCAAAGAACTTTGTGATGTATTGGGTATAATTATCACCCGACCCCCGAGTGTTGATTACTTACTTATTTATGAAGTGCGTAATAATGATTTTATGCATATGGTTACTCACGACTCTGCTCGTGCATTCTGTTGTATCATTCGCCGAGTCCCGGGCCGGTTATGTTGTCGTGCGCACTATGTTATGTTCCGGTGTTATGCTGTGTTATGGTTCACCGAGTCCCTCGCGAGAGGGCCGGGGACCCTATGTATTTTGGTGTTATGCTGTGATTATGGCGTTATGATGTGTTATGGAGATATGTCGGGTTACGGAGATATGAAACCTTCTGGTGTTATGCTTGTGCTATAGGCAATGGCGGGCGACCATATTTCCCGAGCCCCATGCATGATTTATGTTCTAAAAGTAAACGTTTTGGTATTTTGGATATTACACTTATTTTCTGTACTTCTGTTTCGGTTATGATTCTGTTTACTGTATTTCTTGCTTTGCATACTCAATACATATTCCGCATCGACCCCTTTCTTCGGGGCTGCGTTTCATGCCCGAAGTGCACGACGCTTATTTCGTGGTCCGCCACCCTAGGACACCTATTCTCTCGTTTGGAGTGCTCCCTTTGTTCGGAGCCTATATTTTGGTATATACCCTTTCGTTGCATATGTATATATTTGTTCGGGGTACGGCGCGGGGCCCCGTCCGTCATGCGATTCGTTTGTCCGTTTAGAGGTCCGTAGACATATATGTGGGTTGTGCCTATTCCCGTACAGGTGTGTTCGTACATGTTATGTTTGGGCGGTCCCATTCGCCATGGCAGCCTTGTCGTCTTGCGTTTGTATATGTTTTGAGACGTTGCGCCACATGATAGCCTTGCCGGCTTCCGTGATATATATATATGTTTGTATTTGCGATAGTTTGAGGCAACATCTGATCTTTGTTTATGTATAAGCTATCTGTATGCGATTTTGGTTAAGGAATATGTTTGGGGTGCCCAACTCGGGCATTAGTCACGGCCTACGGGGTTGGGTCGTGACATTAAATAATTAAAAAAATTGAAAAACCCAACCCATCCTCTCTCCGCCCACTTCACCTCCGCCATCGTCTCCTCCTCGCGCCGCCTCCTCCTCCTCCGTCGTCGCCGCTTTTTTTTTTAAATTTTTAATCATTAAAAATTAATTTTAACAAAAACGCTATTCAAATAGATTAAGAAGCGGCGGCGCGGGCGGTTAAGCGCAAGATGGCGGCGGTGGCGGCGTGAAGTGGGCTATCGAAGAGATGGCTTGGGTTTTTCAATTTTTTTTTAATTATTTAAATAGATTTTAAAATAGAGTTTTTGTTAAAATTAATTTTTAATGATTACAAATTTAAAAAAAAAAAAAAGAAAAAGCGGCGGCGGAGGCACCAAGCGGCAATGGCGGCGGCGGGGTGGGCTATCGAGAGGATGGGTTGGGTTTTTAATTTTTTTTTTTAATTATTTAAATAGATTTTAAAATAGAGTTTTTGTTAAAATTAATTGTTTTTGTTGACATGGCTTATTTAAAAAAAAAAATAAAAAAAAATAAAAAAAAGGTAACATGACATGACTCCATGTCACTGGTCTATTTTTTCATGTCCCGGCCATGAGCTTCACGCATGTGCCTACCGGCACTAGGGGTTCAAATGACACATTTATCTTATGTTCGGGGGTTCAGATGGTCAACATTTCAGTTGGGGGTCTAGATGGAAAATCAGGACAAGTTCAGGGGTCCATCTATGACTTTGGCCTATATATATATATATATAAATATATGTGTGTATATATATATATATATGTATATATATATATATATATGTGTATATATATATATATATGTGTGTATATATATATATGTATGTGTGTATATATATATATGTATGTGTATATATGTATGTATGTATCTATATATGTATGTGTATATATGTATGTGTATATATATACATATATATTGTATATATATATATGTATGTGTATATATATATATATATATATATATATATATATATATGTGTGTATATATATATATATATATATATATATATATATATGTATGTGTATATATGTATGTGTATATATGTATGTGTATATATATATATATATATATATATGTATGGGGTATGGGGTATGGGGAAGGTGACGAGTGTATATATGTACTACCACACGATCGGTGTCATTAGATGATATGATGATGATGATGATGATGACGACGATGATGATGCCCACAGAGGCCAATACGATATGACGGGATGCCCACAGAGGCTTAACAGGCATTATATACGCATATATATATATGTATATATATATATATATATGTATATATATATGTATATATGCAGAACATTTATGTATATCATTGACTCACAGAGATAGTTCAGACGTACAGGTTACATTCATTTATCCTACATTTTCTTGTGTATCTCTCATGTTATTCTCATGTCTTACATAGTCAGAACTTTATTTGTACTGACGTCCTTTGTTTGTGGACACCGCGTTCGTGCTCGCAGGTAGACAGGGACGGATCGCACCCTTAGGCTGCAATCTCAGCGTTGTACAGGAGCACTCCACTTGTCTCGGAGCGGCAGTCTGGTTTGGTATGATTCTTTTGTGTATATATGGGCATGGCGGGGTCCTGCCCCATCCACATTATATTATGTACTCTCTGTAGAAGCTCGTAGAGAGAAATGTACAGTTAGATGTCCTATGTCTTACTCGGTCAATATTTTATTATATCATTTGGATAGCCTTGTCGTCTTGTATACATGGACACAGATTGATGACATATGTATATGTATATCTTTTGGCACATGTCCGTTATGCGTTTATGACATCTATTAGTTAGCACTATGGCCCACTCAGGTATGATTATGAGATGCATGTATGTTATGTGGTGCTCGGTAGGTTAGCGTCAGGTGCCCGTCATGGCCCTCTGGTTGGGTCGTGAGAAAGGTGGTATCAGAGCAGTTCGTCGTAGGGTTCTGTACGAGCCATGTCTTGTAGAGTCTTATTTATGGGTGTGCAGTGCACCACACTTATAGACACGAGGCTGCAACACAGTTAGGAAGATCGACCTTTTTTTTCTTATCTTAGATTGAATGATAGAGCCATGTTGTCATGCATGACCCGACTAGGGGCCATGACGGGTACCCGGAGCTAACTACCGAGCACCACTCATTATGCTAATCGTCATACCTATACTGAACATACACAACCTCCAATGCAATACATATATATACACATAAGCCCTCGCGCCTGCAAAAATGATATACAAAAATATACACTGATGTGTCCATGAGACAGCTACTACCCACGCATACGTATCTACGAGCTTCTACTAGAGTACTAAGACATAAGGATGGGACAGGACCCCGTCATGCCCAAATATGTACATAAAAGAATGTGACTATAATAGCACCTCCGGAGTAGTAGAAGTGCTCCTATAAGCGTCGATAAGACTCCTAAGAATCCGGCCTACCTCTCTGTCTACTCGCGGGAATGAACACGACCTCTCCAAAAAGAAAGGACGTCGACGAACAATGTCGAGTATGTAAGGCATATATGATAACATAATAAGGAAACATAGAAAGCATAAAAAGAAAGGATAACTGTAACTGCTTGCCTCTTGGGACGGAATCATGCATGCTCACTTTTATCTTTCAACACATCACATATACATACATAATCAGTCTGAATCAATAGCCTCATTAGCCCGCGTCTGGGGTAATCATGTCACGCCGCCCACTAGTGGTGTCATGTCCAGCCAAATAGGCATGGTGTTATCATAAGCCGCCCGCCTTAGCGGTGTCATGCCCAGCCATCTAAGAGCGGTGTAATCATAAGCCACCCACCTTAGCGGTGTCCTGCCTGGCCATCTAGGCACGGTGTAATCATAAGCCGTCCGCCTTAGCGGTGTCATGTCCGGCCGTCTAGGCGCGGTGTAATCATATATATACTTATCGTAAAGCATGTATATGAACTGAAGTAAAAGCTATAACTTTATCGGGGTGACGTAAGGTCGAGAACCCCCGATGACATTATGGAGTAGTAATGTTATCATGTCTCACCTTGAAGGAACTAGCATCATAAGGTGAGTCTAACAACAATGAATAACATCAATGAATCATTAGCTTCATAAGAATATCTTATCATAAGCCTTAGAACCTCTAAATGTGGATTCATCATCATCATTATCATATTCATACCACATCTCTTATTTTTGCCTTAAGAGAAGCTCTTGATAATCATAGACTCATAGTTTCCAGGACACAAGAGAGTCATGGAAAGATAAAGAAAGTCATATTATAGGAATCATGCCTTAGAAAAGAAGGGACTAGCCTCACATACCTTTACGTCTCTCCAACTTTATCAATTAAACGCTTCCCTCCAATGTTCTAGATTCTACATTCAAGAGAATTTGTATTAAGGTTAGATAACCGGAAGCATACTTAAGCTTAAGCTAAAGCTAATGAAAATTGGGCAGCATCTCCTTGTTTCTACGACTTTCTCCATATAATATAACAATTCCCAAACATCAACAACACACCCACGATATCATAATCAATAAACTTCGTTAGGTTAGTCATTATTCAACTCTCAAAATTCCCTCTCAAAGTCATCCATAACCATAGCTTTAATACAACACCACATTCATCCTTACATAGTGCTTATTTAACATCATTTATATCATTTATAACAAGATCATATTCATAACATGTCAAGAGCCAAACTTCAAGTCAAGTCACTAATCAAGAATTCCACTATTTTCATATTTGCACTCCGTTTTCTACTTCCTTCCATAATACAAGTCTTTCAACCATTCAATACTCTTAATAGCATGAAATGAACATAAACATCACCTTTTATTGTGTAGGAACGGGTTTTGGATGGAAATGCTTCACTTGGAGAAAACCCTAACTTCAATTCCTATGAGTTTCCTAGCTTCCATCAACCCTAGTTAGTATTCTTGCACTTGATTCTACTAGTTTTTGGTATTTGATCTTGTATTTCCGTTGAATTTATATGAATGAGGTGTGTGGAATATTCTAGAGCTTTTGAGAGAAGTGGAGGAAATGAGAAAATGAGAAATAAGACCTTCGGTTCATCTTTTTATAAAAATTAAAATGCCCTGACGGGGACTATACTGGACCTTTATACTGGTCCGTATAAGGGACCGTATAACTCTATCAGTGATGGCCCTTCATTGTAACTATTATACGGACCATTATACGGACCGTATAAATGGTCGTATAATCCACCTTCTCTCCGAACTTGTTCTCGTTGTTTTGTTTGATCTCCAATCCTTATGGGACCTTCTTAACACTTCTTTAACACTTCACTAACAATCTAAGGGGCATTATAACTCTTCCTCAAGACATCATTAAATCAACATTAGCTCGGTACTTTGAAAAATCCTTCCAAACATGACTTATACCTTGCCTTTCCTCAACGAACTTTTCTTCCTCGCTTCAAATGCCTTTGGAATCTTAATTAGAATAGCCAAGTAACCTTTCTTATTTGTAGGGACATCGTATACCCCTCGAACTCGACCCGGACCCAAATAAACGGGGCGATCAAATCTCCAACCCCGAATCGAGGAGGTGGCACTAGTCGCCGACCGGCTCGATATTCAGTACATGACCGCTCGATCCCCCTCTATAGTCACCGCTAGCACCTACTGCATTCGCTCTCTTACTCGCCCCGTCAACATTATGCTCATCTCAGGGCGGTCGCTGCTACTGTTCTAGGTTCTGGGCATGGGCCTGAATACGGGATATGTCCATCCCCTCCTGTAGTCTTTCAAGCAATTCTTGAACAAATGTGGCCCTAAGCCACTCACAAATCTATGTACTCTATCTCCCATGTCGCCCACCATAGTGAGCATATCTAGCCAATGAATTCGCTTTAAGGCTATATTCCGGCACCATATTCCCTTGTTTAAGATTCAAGAATTTATCCACTTCCGGCCCGACGGACCTCGGGTGGCAAATAATGACAACAAAAGCTTTCACGAATTCTTGCTGCCAAACCGGGAGAGGTGCATCCTCTCCTCGAAGAAATCCAATTTGTACCAAAGGACCGCTACATCCCGGAGTCTATAAGATGCCAACTCTAAAGGTTCAGTATCGTAGGCATGGATGATTCTCAACGTCCTCAACATTTCATCTATAAAACCTTGCGGATCTTCATCTGGCTTCGACCCAAAATTCGGATTTAAACTCTTGAAATCACGGCCCTTGCACTAGTGGCTCTATCACCGCAGACTCCGCACTTTGCCGTTGATCCTGAGCAGCAACCAACTGAGTCAATAACTGAATGGCCTCGATCATCTGTTGACCCGAAGCACTCGGTGGATGAACTGGAGGCACAGGAGCTGGAGTAGAGACCCTTCCTTGTTCTTCTAAATAGGCGGAGTGTGAGAGGTATTGGATGGAGCCTCATTATGGGATTCACCTTTCTTTGTATTTATTGGCGGCCCTTTCCATCCGCCTTGCTATCGAAGCCTAGTTCTTCTCGGGCGGCTGTGGCTTTCTTACCGGCATCACCGAAATCATAACACACAATTAGAGAAAGAAAATCTTTATATCATGGCTCCATCGCACGATCTAATAAGAAGAAAGATGGTCATTTTTCATAAATGCCCAGCAACCTCTCGTTTACAAGTGTGGCGCGCTTCACACCTATAAACAAGACTCTACTGGACACGGCTCGTAGACACACTCTAGGACGGTACTGCGCTGATACCACTTTTGTCACGACCCGACTAGGGGCCATAACGGGTACCCGGAGCTAACTACCGAGCACAACTCGTTATGCTAATCGTCATATCCATACTGAACATACATAACCTCCAATGTAATACATATATATACATAAGCCCTCGCGGCTACAAAAATGATATACAAAAATATCCACTGATGTGTCCATGAGACAACTACTACCCACGCATGCGTATCTACGAGCCTTTACTAGATTACTGAGACATAAGGACGGGACAGGACCCCGTCATGCCAAAATATGTACACAAAAGAATGTGACTATAATAGCACCTCTGGAGTAGTGGAGTGCTCGTATAAGCTACTGATAAGACTCCAAAGAATCCGGCCTGCCTCCCTGTCTACCTGCGGGCATGATCACAGCGTCCAAAAAGAAAGGACATTAGTACGAACAATGTACTGAGTATGTAAGGCACATATGATAACATAATAAGGAAACATGGAAAGCATAAGCAATAAAGGATAATCGAATCATTGGCTCTTAGAATCATTTACGCTCACTTTTACCTTTCAACATATCACATATACATACATAATCAGTCTGAATCAATAGTCTCATTAGCCACCGTCCGGGGCAATCATGTCAGGCCGCCTACTAGTGGTGTCATGTCCGGCCAAATAGGCACGGTGTTATCATATGCCACCCGCCTTAGCGATGTCATGCCCGGCCATCTAGGTGCGGTGTAATCATAAGCCGCTCGCCATAGCGGTGTCGTGCCTGGCGGTCTAGGGGCGGTGTAATCATAAGCCGCACGCCTTAGCGGTGTCATGCCTGACCATTTAGGCGCAGTCTAATCATATATATACTTATCGTAAAGCATGCATAAGTACTCAAGTAAAAGCTACAACTTTATCGGGGTGACGTAAGATCGAGAACGCCCAATGCCATTATGGAGTAATCATGATTATCATGTCTCACCTTGAAGGAACTAGCATCAAAGGTGAGTCTAACAATAACGAAAAAACAAAAATAAAAAACATTAGCTTCTTTAA
>NW_026719215.1:0-12238 GCF_029784015.1 Lycium ferocissimum | reverse complement strand
AATTTAAAAAATAGCATTATTATTTTTTAAAAATTCCCCATTTTTCAAAAATTTGAAATAGGTAGTAACTTAACGTTTAAGGGTTCGCTCGACTAGGGTTCCGTCCTCCATAAGGTCGGACAATATTTAATTACGTCATATGGGTGCTTCTTTAGTATCCCTTCCCATTTTTCTCCTATGTCCTTCCTTCTTTTCGCGCACGAGGAATTTTATAATACCCTCTAGGTCCTTCGGAAAATACTACTCTCACATAATCGCTTTCTCGGCACTTTCAAATCATTTTCTCGTTCATCCCTATTTGTTCCTATCATGCAGGTCATTTCTGAAGACTCGTTTCTACCTCGTTGCTTATCTTACTATAGTTTGGTCTTTCACGGTCCATCAACGATATTACTCGTGTTCTCGGCTACACATGTCTTCATCTATTCGCACCGTTATTTCGCCCGCTTCTTTTCATCTCCTTCTTCCAAATTGACTACTTTCTTTTGGGCTGTTATCATTCCACCATTGTTATCTCATAACCTACATCTAACTTTCTCTATAGAAGGACTTCATAAATCCCCTTTTTTTTGATCAATAGCTCACCTTTATACTTTAATCACATAGATCACGTCATATCTTTTGGTCACTTCCTCGCTAGGCCTTGCTCATTTTCATAACAATACTTATTATATTCACATAATATCCCGTTCAGAACTTAATCTTATAGTGTAACACTTCTTAACCTTTTACCCTTTACGGTCAATCTTATCCTTAATATCTCACAAGTGTCTTATCAATACATTCATATCCGTCGCAATTCTTTTTCCCTCTCGTACTCTTGTCTCAATCATACTATTAGTTCTTCTAACTATAAGCTCATCATAATTTATCCTGCTTATCAATTCACTGGTACCTCGATATAACACTCTATCAAGATTTGTCGGGCCTTCTAAATCATCTCTTAATATCCGAAGCTCCTTATCACGACCCGGCAAATTTCCGTAGCGGTGACTGGTGCCGAGCCGGGCACTCGTACCCACATCAGCTACGACGATCACATAGCGAACGTGATAGAACGTATGCGTACAAAAAGGCGCGGAACGCATACACATACATATCATACATATAACCTCGGGAATGTACAAAACGCATACATAGCTCAACATTACTACCCACAACCCACGTACATGTCTACGAGACCTGCGAGTAATAACGAGGTAATCATATGACGAAGACAGGGGCCACCATTGCCGTGCCACGAATGGACATATATATACAAATAAAGGATGCGTATCAGCGTAGAGCTCGGAACAAAGGAGCACTCAAGCCCACGAGTAGGAACCACTAGCTAGCGGCTCACCCAACCAAGATATCGTACCTCGCCCACGATGAAACGCGACCCCCGAAGAAAAGGGGGTCGGTACGGAATATGTACGGCATGTAAAGGAATACCGTAAACAAAATCGTCTCTTTGAAATAGAGTATGAACATGAGTACGGTACCAAAAACACCTTTAAACATAAATCATGCATGATCATATCATAAACATAAGTAAATAATCATCGTATACATATGCATATACATAGCGTGTCCCGCCCTCAGTGAGGACTCGGTGAATAGAATCATCATATGCCATCTGGCCACCATCCCGTCTCATCACACCATCACATCATATATATATATATATATAGCGTGTCCCCGCCTACTAGCCAGGGACTCGGTGAATAATGCGGGTGGAACGTGCACGAATGCGTGTCTGGCCGGGACTCGGTGAAAGACATATATTGAGCTTTGCACGAGCGAGTAGTGAGAAACCATATGCACGCTAAATCATTTCAAAGACTCGATGAAATAAATTAAAACGAACTATCATTTAAAAATCGGGACAATAGTTATATCAAGTACCTTTTGGACATCTCTCTCGGAACATGTCAAATCGAACTTTAGAAATCATAGTTACGTATCGAAATTATAGGCATAACAATCCTCGTTTAGACTCGGTAAATAAATAAGTAATAGAACTCGAGTCGAAATAGTAAGCATATTAGGTTCTTTCAATCAAACGGAATTAGAACTATACAACGAACGTCTCGGGGGCCCACGGACAAGTATCAAACCAATCCGAGCCCACCTATGGAAGTTAGAGTCATCATATCTTTACGGAACCTTCTAACCGACATATCGAGCGTCCAAGGCTTTTGGTAAAAGTTACGGTCGTTCGTAGTTTCGGGGAGCTTTTAAGAACAAAATTCCTTATGTAACACGTAAAATTTAAACATACAAAGGACACGAAGAATCGTAACATGTCTACGTTAAGAATGTTAATATCAAGAGGTGAATAAAAGTCGGAAGCACGCTCGGATCGTAAGAATAGAATCACCCCGAGGCTCGTATGATATTTCCACTTACGTTTTAAGACATGCCAAAGAAAGAAAAGGGTGAGCTTTACATACCTTGTCCGCTCTCCAAGTTAATCGAAACTTACGTCGTGGACTTCCCAAGATCTCAATACGCCATTAAATGCCAAACATTAGGTAAAGGCACTTAAGAGTTCAATTCCAAACTAACACTTAATTCTCACCGAAATTTGGGCGGCATTTCCTATACGGTGCGACAACCCCAGAATTCAACTACGACTTCATCAACAACCATACCAACGACATACTAGCAACATCGATAATCAATTCTAAACATATTCTAACATTAGCAACCCTTTACTACAGTTGACAACATTCATTATATTCAACTCAACCACTTACATTAGACCAATATCAACGTTCATATGTTCAATTACTAATGCAAACCATTCAAATAATATTCAAGAACACTTTAAACAATTCACACAAGATTTCAAACAATCCAACCACACCACCTTACCCAAAATCTCCCCAACTCAACATAAACAACACTAACACATTTCCTTCTTCCAAAACTACTTGAACTACACCAACAATCTATACGTTAACAATGTCATTACCATAAACATAGAATCTACACAAGAATCACGTAAACTTCTAAATCAGCCCACAACAATTACAACTTCAATTTGATTCATTAAACTTTCATTATCATCATAAAATCCATAGCAACAACAACTAAAACACCACATAAAATTTGTTTATTCATTGCCATACAAGACAACCCATTTTCGGCCACAACATCAACACACAACTTCCATGATTTCTATCCATTTCTACACACTACAACAACATGCAAACATGCTAAATACAATTAATCCATCACTCCCACACCATTACACACACACGGCCAAACACCCACACACACGGTTCAACATCAACATCCATATTTTCATGATTTTCATTCACTTCTACATACTACAACATCCACAAACCATCCATAACACATAAAAGAGAAGATTGAGCCATACCTTCTTCACCCACTTCTTCCACTCGGCTAGGAATGAATTTTGCAAGAATAAGCGTTTTGTTTGTTCTAACAACTACTCCACGTTGTAGAGGACCCTCCAATTAGTAGAGAAGCTAGAAGAAAATATTTTTTTGTGATCAATTTTTGGACCTCAAATTCTCTTGGTCATGGCCGAATGGCCCCTTATTTTTCTCTCCAAATTTTCTTGAAATTTCTAGATGATGAAGATGAGAATTATGATGACTTAGTCATCCTTTTACTACATATATTAGCCAACCATGTGGCCATGGCCCACACTACGTGGCCTACACGGCCCTTTAATTTCATGAATTTTAATTTTTCCATATTGCACTTTTGGCCCCAAATTTCCTTAATATTCCATACCAACCAAATCACAAGTAACTTATGTCTTAAAACAAGATCGTACTTAAAAAGTCTCAACTTCGCACCCCGGAATAGTCGTGCTCCTAACTTTTCATAGTTAGCTCGGATTATCCCGACGTACAAAATACGGAATATAACAAGCCCTTTTCAAATTCTTTTTACCATATCGATATCGACCTCCTAATTACTATCACCATCAATTCAGCAGTTAACTTATTTCTCAAGGTCAGCCATACTTGCAACTTAGTCAAATCCTATCCTTACTATTGACACGACCTTTCAAAGCATATCACAAACCCACATCTCATTCTCTTTTTATTTCTTAGAAAATTTTGCGTAGTTTCCTCTATATATTTCTTACTATCTCAAAACTCCGCATGCAAAGAAATACCAACAATGCCTCACATGGGCAACATATATATATATATATATATATCATATCATACCACAGCACACGGGGCTTCCCAATATCAATAACGGTATGAAAATGATGGACTTACCTCGTATGTCCAACTCGAACTGCACCTGCTACCCTTTCCTGTCCACTTTTCCCTTCCAATTCTTAACTTTACATTTCAATCGTACCTCAATACCTTACCCAACATATATCTTCCGCGCCTTTGCTTACCTGCGTGCTTTGTAACTTCCAATATCGTCAATCACTTTCTTCTGTCGATGTCGTCCTTTGCCGAAATCAAAAGTTAGTATAAGGAATCTCATTTCTGTGACTTGGCTCTATCGCACGATCTAAGATAGAAGAAGGGTCACCGATTCCTAAATGCCCGGGCACCCTCCTCGTTTAAGCGGTGTGGCCGAGCTCACACCATAAACGGACTCTCGCCGGACACGGTCCGTAGACAATCACGGGACGAACCGTTCGATACTCACACTCGTCACGACCCAACCCGGCCAGACGTGACTAGTGCCCGAGCCGGGCACTCGTACACACCCATTAACCAGAATTAGCACACAAATAGCTTATACATATATAAAGATCAGACGTCATCTTAACTGTTGCATAAAACATATATACCGCACAGAAGCCAACAAGGCTGTCACGAAACACAATATCCCAAAATATACGTATACATACGCAAGCTGATAAGGCTGCCACGGCGAATGGGATCGCCCAAAACATAAATCACACGTACATAATCGAACAATAATCGCCATAACCCACGTATATGTCTACGTACCTCTATGAGTAACAACGAGAATCATATGACGGGACGGGCCCCGCCGTACCCGTAAATAGACATATACATATTGAAGAGAGTCCGTACAAAAATATAGGCTCGTAAAGGGAGCACTCCAAGACACAATGGAAATCCTAAGTCGGCGGATCCCCAAAGTGGGCGTCCGTACTGCGGCATGAAATGCACCAAGAAAGGGTGTCGACGAAATATGTACCGAGTATGCAAAGCATGAAGTACGAAGAACAGGATCAAAATCGGAACCAAAAAGTACAAAAAATAAGTGCAATATCCAGAATACCAAAATGCTTACTGATTAAAACACAAGTCATGCATGGGGCTCAGGGAATATGGTCGCCCACCCGTCATTGGCGCCATAACACATCATACTCTAGAAGATTTCATATCTCCGTAACCCGACATATCTCCATAACACATCATAACGCCATAACACATCATAACACCAGTATATATACGGTACCCGGCCCTCTAGCGAGGGACTCGGTGAACCATAACACATCATACTCCGGAATATAGCATAGTGCGCACAACGAAATAACCGTCCCGGGACTCGGCGAAAGATATAACAACAGGATGCACGAGTAGAGTCGTGAGTAACCATATGCATAAAAATCATCATTACAGACTCAATAAATAAGTAAGTAATCGACGCTCGAGGACTAAGACGATAGTCACGCTAAGTTCTTCCAAAAAGTCGTTAGAACTATACAAAGGAAAGTCTCGGGGCCCACGGACAAGTATCAAACCAATCCGAGCCCGCCTATGAAAGTTAGAGCCGTTATTCGTTATAGAACCTTCTACGAACATATCGAAGCGATCCGAGCTCGTCTATGAAAGTTACGGACTTTATTCGACATAGAATCCTTTAGGAACAAAACTCTTTATGCAACATTTGAAATCCAATCATACAATAGACATAAGGACCATAGTTTGACTACATTAAGAACGCTAACATCAAGAAGTGAATAAGAATCGTAGACATGCGGTTTCGGATCTTATGAGTAGAGTTTCCCCGAGGCTCGTATCATAGCCTACTTACAACTAAGACATGCCAAAAGAAAGAAAGGTTAGGCTTTACATACCTTGTCCGCTTCCTAAGCTAATCCGAACTTAAGTCTCGGCTCCTCAAGATCTACAATAACGTCATTAGGCACCAAACATTAGCCATAGGCACTTGGGAATTAAATTCCAAGCTAGCACTTTATTTACAGAAATTTGGGCAGCATTTCCCCTGTAAATTCAACAAACTCCGAGAATTTTACTCGGCCAAATCATCCACAACATTACCAACAACCATACTAACAACATCCACAATTAATTCAAAACACATTCTAACGTTAATAACTCTTTTCTACATAATTCGACAACATTCCATTTATATTCAAATCAACCGCATACAATCAAACCAACGCCAATGATCACACGTCCAAGTACTAATCCGAGATCATTCAGACAAGATTCAAGAACACTTCAAACAATCCACACAATATTCAAAACAACCCAACCAATATGCAACATAACCCGAAACCTTCCAAATTCAATAAGAACCACAACAACACATTTCATTCTTCCAAATTCATGAACTATACCAATAATCCACATGTTAACAACATCATTCTCATAAATTCAAGAAACTATATTAAAATCACATTAACTTCCAAAACAGCCCACACGATTACCACTTCAACTTGGATCATTAAACCTTCATTTTGCATCATAGAATCCACAACAACAACAACCAAAACACTAAGTAAAATTTGTTCATCCTTGTCATACCAAACAGCCCATATACGGCCAAGCACCAACATACAACATTTCATGATTTTCATCCATTTCCACACACTACAACACGCATAAACCATCCATAACACATGCAAAAGAAGATTAAACCTTACCTTTTCCACTTAGTTCTTCAACTTGGCTAGGGTTGTGTCTTGCAAGGATGAATGGTTTGCTTGCTCCAACAACTACTCCACGTTGATTAGGACCTTCTAATTGGTTGAAAAGCTAGAAGATAATATTTTTTTGATCCATTTTTGTGGCACCATATTCGGCCAGCCCTTGGACGAATGGTTCTCCCTTTATTTTCTCCATGTTTCTCCAAGCTTCTAAGGTATGAAAAAGATGAATACTAGTCTTGCTTGGTCATCTATTATGTACATATATAATTCATCCATCTGTACCATGGCCCACACATGGCTTGGATGAATTAAAATTTGCCAAGCCATGGGTGGGAACCACCCATAAGCCACACGGCCAACTTGGCTTGGTTTCATGAAATGTCAACTTTCCATAATTAACTTTTAACCCCAAATTTTCCTTAATATTCCATGCCAATAAAATCATAAGCAACTTGTGCCTTAAAACAAAATCGGAGGTCAAAAGTCTCAACCTCGTATCCCGAAATAGTCTTGTCCTTAACTTATCATAGTTAGCTCGGATTGTCCTAATGTACAAAATACGGGATATAACATAGACGACGTTTCGCTTATATCCAAACCAACTACTTACAACCATGCCAACATTTCTAATCATGCATTCAAGTATCAGCCCGAGGTTATTCAAACATGACTCGAGGACATTCCGGACAGCCCGTACAACACTCCAAAACAGCCCAATCAACATACACTACAACATATAAGCTTCCAAGTCCAACAAGAATAACAACAATACATTCTTTTCTTCCAATTTCACAAATCATACCAACAACCACACGTTTAGCAACATCATTTATATAAATGCAAGAAACTATATTAACATCATATTAGCTTCTACAACAGCCCACAAACAACTACAACTCCAACTTGAACCATTAAACCCTTCATTCTCATCATAAAATCCATAACAACAACAACCAAAATACCAAGTAAAATTAATTCACCATTTCATACACAAACAGCCCCTACACGACCTCAATTTATTTTTCACATCAACATCTATAACTCCTTATATTCATCACACAATTACCAATTTATACAAACTTAAATTATCTCCAAAATGGGTATAAAGAGGTCAAATCTTTACCTTGATCAACTTGACTCCAAGGATCAATTCACGTTGAAATCCTTGAAGGTGTATAACACCTTGAACTCTAAATTTTCTCCTTCACTCTCTCTCAATGCTTCGGCCAAAGCATCCATGGCCGAGAGCTCCCTTTTTTTTTTCCTTTCAATACTTTCTTTTTCTTGTTCTTGATTCAACTAAGGTGTGAATTGTGAATTAATGAATCATTTGATGATATATATATGAGCCTCCCAAACTCTACACGTGCCCCCCTTATGTGTCATCCTTTTTCTCTTTTTTTTTTTTTTTTTTAAAAAAAAAGGATTATCGGGTGGGGCCCACTTTGATTATTAATCTTAATCAATTTACTTAATCACCAATTCTTGCTTAATAATCTAATCCCAATTAATTCATCCCTAATCTCCAATAATATATATATATACCAAATAAAATTTATAAGCACTGTTATATCCCGTATTTTTGTATATCGGGATATTTTAAGCTAATCGCGATAAGTTTAAGACAAGATTATTTTGGGATACGAGGTAGAGACTTTTAACCTCTGATTTTATTTTAATGCACAAGTTTCTTATAAATTTTATTTGGTATAGAAATGTTATTGGAGATTAGGGATTTATTTAACCATGATTAGATTATTAAGTGGGATTAAAAGTTTAATTAGTCACTAATTAAGCCATAAGTGCCGTGTGGGCCCCACCCATGGCATGGCCAAATTTGATTGGCTCGAAGCCATGCGTGGGACACATGTCCAGCCCATGGACATCCTATATACAATAAGTTGATGACTCATTCATCAACCATCTACTCATTTGTTCATCTTGCACCTTAGAAAACATGAGATAGAAAAAATGGCTCTCGCCATGGTCGAACTTTGAGGGAGTTTTCAAGCTTTGATACAATTAATTATCTTGGTGTTCTAATCAAATTAAGGTCATGGAACCAAGGATTAATCATGGAAGGGCAATCAAAAGGATCCTTGTCCTTTTAATTTGTAAATTCTAGCCGATTGAAGGGTTAAGTGCTAAGGTAAGAATTGATCACTTCTTATATGGTTTAGGATGAGTTTGGATGCAATATATATATATATATATATATATATATATATATATATATATATATATATATATATATATATATGTGAATTGAATGTATAAAATTGTGTATGTTGATGTTGGAAAGCTGTCCAAGCCGTGTAGGGGCTGTTTTAAGGGAAGATAGTGAATTGATTTCACTTGGTATTTTGGTTGTTGTTATTCTTTTTGAACTTGGAAGATTGCATGTTGTATTGTATGTTGGTTGGGCTGTTTGGAATATTGTGCGGGTTGTCCGAAGTATTCTCGAGTCGTGTTTGAATAGTCGCGGGTTGATACTTGAATGTATGATTAGTAATGTTGGCATGGTTGTAAGTAGTTGGTTTGGATTAAGCGAAACGTCGTCTATGTTATATCCCGTATTTTGTACATTAGGACAATCCGAGCTAACCATGATAAGTTAAGGACAAGACTATTCCGGGATACGAGGTTGAGACTTTTGACCTCCGATTTTGTTTTAAGGCACAAGTTGCTTATGATTTTATTGGCATGGAATATTAAGAAAAACTTGGGGCTAAAAGTTAATTATGAAAAGTTGACATTTCATGAAACCAAGCCAAGTTGGCCGTGATACTTGAATGTATGATTAGTGTTTGAATAGTCGCGGGTTGATACTTGAATGAATGATTAGTAATCGACTCACAGTAACCGTAAATGCATTTCCCTTAACCGCCATCTGTCTTATCGGGGATCTAAGTCTTATGTTCAACTAACACCCCTTGTACGTCATACTTTTTTTCTTGTATTGTACATGTCTATTATCCCCTTACATTGATTTCAAAGACACTCATAATCATATCTTTACTTGCTATTGGCGATAGCCTCACTTTATCGCTTTATCGTCGCGTGGTGAAATCACAACTCATAGCCACATTCTTCTTTCCAACTTGTTCCTTTATGTACTTTACTTGTTCTATCTTAGTATAGGGTATTCGTAGGAGATGCATCTTTCTTTCTCATAATACAATTACTTTTAAGCTTGTGTACCTCGCATATTTCCTTTTCTTTCCATACCCATACTGCTCTATTTTATAATTACTCCGTTCTTCCTCACACAAGGGACCCTATTCCTAACTTTTCGCTTTGTCCTTCACAATATATTACTTCTATACGATCCGCTGATTTGTTTCCAACACTTATCCTACTCGTTCCCTCTCATCCTTAGTATTCTCGCTGATCCTCTTCCTAACAATCATTGTTTTTAGTCATTCATCTTTCCGTAGTCTTAATCTTTTACATCCGAGCCAAAATATCGGGCCGTGATCTCTGTTCTCGCCACTACTTTGCTATGTGATCGCCTTTCCCGATTTCTTTTCAAGTTGACTCCCTCTTCCGTTATGCTTGCTATCGGTCCTGTCATTGCGAAACCTCTATGCTGAACTTTCCCTTATCCCTTTATTAAAGAGGTTCTTATACATCAATAGCTTTCGAGTACCCATCGTCTTCGGCAATTATCTACCGTCCTTCATGATCTTCTTAGGGCTAGGGTTCCATCGTCGTATGGTCTGTTTTATTTATCCTTTTCGTGCACACAAGTTAATGGGGACATCGAGATTTACCACGTCCTTTATGAAGTCTTTGATTAGGCCTTACTCCTTGTTTTTATATTGCCGACCTTGCTTATACGTATTGGAATCCTTCTTATCTTGAGTTCTTCTTCGATTTATCTCTATATCATCAATAAATACGATCACGAACATATCTAGGAAAGGCTTGAACGCTCGGTTCATCAAATTCACAAACACTGCTGGAGCATTGGTGTTACACCTCGCAATTTATGCGAATTCAGAAAAATTGGAAACAAGTCGGAATGGTAGGAATTAAGGTTCTAATTGGATTCTACTTAGTCCGCATGGGATGTTTAAGGAAATATTGACGCGAAGATATCAAGGAAGGTTAAGGACATTGTAATGCATTGATCACGTTTGGCTCATAAGTTGGTTATGGAAGAATTTAGATGTGGAAATATCGGAAAGACTAAGGGCAAAAATTGGAATGTCGGAAAATGGTTTCATGAATCACCAAAAATATGGGCTAAGTAGTTGGGCTTGGAAGTGGAAAAAAAAAATAAGAAGTCAAGGCCCAACCCATGAAGGGTGGCCGGCCATGCAACAAAAAAAAAGGGGACAAAAATTTAATTGAAGTCATGTGCATGGTCATGTGACAAGCTAATTATATAAAGGGATAAGGCTTGTTAGTTTTCTAGAAATTTCAAGACAAGTTGAGAGAAGGTGAAAACAAGAAAAATTTGCAAGAACAACATAAGGCCATTCGCCAACTTCAAGAAAAACCAACCCTTCAAATTTTGATTCCTAAAATTATTTTCTTGTTGAATTCCTACTAATTCAAGGCCCCTTAACAACTTGGTGCAATTGGTTTGGAAGATTGAGTCTTGGTTTCTTCAATTCAACACTTGAGGAAGTGAAGAAGTTTGAAGAACAAGGTAAGAATTTATCTCTTCTAATTGTGTTTTGAAGGTTTAATTGTGTTGTGGAATATGTAAATGAGAAGAGAACATAGAAACATGGAAGTTTGCATGGGGAAGTGAAGGCTTGCATGTGGCCGAACCTATGTAGTGTAAGTATGTTGAGTTTTATGTTGTATTTTGTTGTGCTATGATGGAGTTTGTATTAGAAATGAAAGTTGAATAAAATGGGATGGAATTGGAATTTTACACCTTGGCCGTGTGGTGTATGGCAATGGAGTAGTAATGGATTCATTTTGTTTAATATGTTGATTGTGTTGTGTGATCATTATAATGTAAATGATGAAAATTAGCATTGAAATGGAATGAAGAAGCTTATGTCGTATTTGTATGATTTTATGATATTATGGTAGTTAAGTTGTTAAGATGTGAATTGTGATAATCGTTGACTAATTTGGAAGATGGAAATATGTTATGAATATGTATGTTGAAGATTAGAAGATTTGGAGGAATTATGGCTTTGATAGCAAGTTTGTATGTCTTGAGAATATGTTGAAGAAATGCTATGAAACGCTTCCGAAATTATATTGTAATGATCTTGATCCGTAATGAAAGAGAGCATGTTGGTATTGACTTGAAAATATGAATTCGAAATGGAAACTATTGCATTATGTCGAGAGGTTGACTAGTTATGTTATATTGTGTTGTGTTGTGGTTATCGATGTTTTTGG
>NW_026719214.1:0-11795 GCF_029784015.1 Lycium ferocissimum | reverse complement strand
GGAGATATCCCCAGCCGCACAACTCACTTCTCATCCATTTTAGCTTAAAACCTAATCACCTTTCAACCATGGCAAGATGCCAACAAACTCCATTTTCGTGCAACACACACAATCCTATCTCCCTCTCCTCTTTTAGAAGGAGCCTAATCTCCTTTAATCGAACTCAGATCGTGCCCGTCCATTTTCGCGAAATCTCGTGCTTTAACATAAAACTTTCAGAAATTCACTGAAAAGATCAAAACGAACAGCTTTGTTCAAATTCAAACGGCTAACCACTCAAATCCCGCCCAAATCGAAACCCTAGGTTGGATTCGCACCTATAAATACTGTCTTAGTCGTTCAGCCGAGGAGAAGAAAAGAGGAGAAAAAAAAAGGGCAACAATCGGGGAAACCACTACTTACATTTGGAAAATTATCGGAGATAAAATGTACTTCTACTTCAAACAAGAAAGATATTGTCTCCGCCGATATCAAAAACTTCGATCGAAAGACTTTTCGAGTTCGAGTTCGCTGCTCGAGCCTAGATTCGAGACGCCCGTCCCCCACCGCACCAAGAAAAAGGTCGTTAATGCGCAAATTTCATCTCATAAATTTCCATTTCTAGTTTTATATAAGTTGTTGTTTGGTATGGCTATTGATACACTCTGACTACATAAATTCTACTGAAAGATTGATTAGAACCTTAGGGACTGTTTTTGGGGTTGGAAATTTCTTGGGAATAATTAATTCAAGGAAACACTACGATACGATCCGTACGCGTGTGTTGCTATGTGGTCTAAACCTGTTCGTTATTTAATATAGCAATAATGAGAGATAAACTTGAACTTGAGGTTTGTTCTGGATTCTGAGGAAATTTAGTACATGTTTTAGAATAGGTTTTTGGGATGCTTTGTTACTGGAGGAATGTACCACTACCACTTTCTTTGAGCTAAGTAAAATAGATTTGTCGTGGGTATCCGTTTGATCCCGAGCTCCTAAATGTAGTTTCCGATTTAAGCTAAATCATGTTCATGTACTCTTGCCGATAGTTCTTTTTTTTTTGGAAAATGGCCGTACCTCTACCCCATGTCTTTATGCACACAAATATGTATTTTTTGTTGCCTTGGTACATATTCTCCTACTAAGAGAAATCTTCTTGTAGAATATCATATCATGCCTGGAAGGATAGTGGTTAAAGATTAACTCTTCATGTCTTAGAGAATTCATTTCACTGTAGTTTAAATGTGATAGACTTTGGGGATCATTTTTATGCTTTGAAAATTAAGCATGTATCATGGATTAGTTGTTTTTAAGTTATTTCGAGTGTCGTCAGCTGCAAGATGGGTACCTCGTTCGGCATTTGTGTATTTCATGTTCCGGATAGTATCTTCGTTGTGTGTTACTTGGCTATCTCTATTTTATTCAACATCTTTTAAAACTTGAATTGTCTTACTAATTTCATTACTCTCTTTATTTACATGTACACATCGGAGAAAATGGAGTTTCACCGAGACTCGTCAAAACGAGTCCCCAAATCGAGACTAGGCATTAATACATCGCCCGTGCGTGGAGTCGACCGTTCCTTATTCCTTAATCTCATCCCACAAAGAAGAAAACAATGAAATTCTCTTGCTCGCTCGCCATGGCGGTTCTTTTTTTTTTTTTTTAAAACTCTCAACTCTGCTTATCATTTTGTCTGAATCTGTGTTTTGAATGATTTCTTTAGGTGTGTGTTTGATGCTCTTAATACATGATATAATGGTTTAAGATTAGCATTAATCCTTGTAAAATCATTTTCCACATTTTACCTAATGACAAGTCTAATTAATTGAAGAGGTTGTATTTATTTTCAAACCAGGTCCTCGTAAAAGAATCCATCTAGCTCAACAAGAGTCCGATAATCTGCTTGAGATTATAGATGTGATGGACTATTTCATTCTTCAACTTTTCTAAATTTCCTTTCGGCTTCTAATTTCCTTCAACTTTTCTAAATTTCCCCTTTTTAGTTTACTTACAACTAAACTCTGTTATGCAAAATTATTATTTTCTTCTACAAAGTCCTATTTTAAATCACATTTTATATGTCTATCTATAACTTTAGCAATATTTACAAAGCTATTTTATTTCCCATAGTATTACATTTACACTTAGTCTAATTAATCGTAAGTCCGGTCGGATTAACCATTATTAATGGAACTTAGGGGATGCCTAATACCTTCCCTCTAGGTTAGTTGAATCCTTACCTAGATCTTTTGGTTTCGTAGACTTTAAAAACAAACTAACTTTAGATAATAACTTTAATTAACCTTAGGTGCCCTAATTCACCGTAAATAATTAGGTGGCGACTCTTAACTTTGAATTAACCCCGGAATTACCCGGGATGTTGTAAACTATTTTGACCTTGGTTAAAATAGGGTATGACAGCTTGGCGACTCCGCTGGGGAATACTTAGGTTCTAACCATAACGGATTTAGTTTAATTAGGCTTTGTGTGCTTGTTTTAATTACTCTATTTGCTACTGACTGTTTTTACATGCTATTAATTATTTGTTTGATATAAACTGCTTAACTGTTACTGCTTTGATAAAATTGTCATTCCGTTTCACTTTTCTCCACTTCTGGAAACTCACACTATCACACGTACACGCGAGGCGAGCTTGCGCACCCGCAAATTTCTTTCAAAAATTTCAAATTTTAGGAGAGTTGGCATATGCGCGGGGTGTCCGAATACCGTGTGACCGCGTAGCCTTCTCACTCGAGTAGTCCGCTCGGGAACCTTGCGTCTAGTAACCAAACTCTCAAATTTTGGAACCAACAGGGATGTAGCCAAACCAACACCGCTTACTAGGGGCATACATTTCATGACCTAGGAGGTTTAATACCCTTGGTGTATTAAACCCATTAGATGACTCCAAACGTCCAAGTGGGTTCACGACCCCAAGCGACACTAAATCACACTTTATGTGCATGTCTCAAGGGTAATCGTGCCTAAATATCGATCGTTTGCCTTAATTAATTAAACTTTAGGAGGGAGGGATTAGCTAACATTTTTATGGCAGGTATGGACTTGCATTGGAGTACAACAAATGCCGAAGACCAAAGGACATCACAAAATGGAGCTGTACATTTAGACGTAGGAATTTGTATTAGGAAATACTTTATGTTGTTTTCATTTAATATGTAATAAATATTAACATTTTGTAGTTTATTTTGGAAAATAGAATTTGTTTAATTAATCAAAAGCAATGGAATGACGTATTATGGCACACTTTACCCTTCAAACAAACGTTAGGCCTATCTCTGGCACAAAGAGGTCACATGCATAATTAGAACGCGTTATTGTTTGATATATTTGTGGACAAACTTGTTTGACTTTATTTGGAGACTTATTTGCTACATAACTGCTTGATTTTATGTGATCACAAAACTAATATCATTTGCATTGTTTATGTTTCCTTATTTTTTTCCCAAAAGTTGATTCGTGTCGACACTTCGTAGATGGCTGACCATCCTTACCTCACAAGGTCAAAGACGTCTTCGTTACCTCAACGCAATGGATGGTTCAAAGAAAGGAAATTACTATGTCCGATCCGGCCGCGTCTATTTCAATGATTCGTAAACATCGTGGTCTCTAGTGATCCCCTTGGGACTTCCGAACATAGCACTACCATTCAACAGGATGAACATATCGCCCGCCTGACTCAAGAGATCGAGGATCTACGCGGAGAACTAAATCGGGTTAAAAACATGACCAACTTATCCGTTATACTCCAAAGTCCACCTCCTGAACCTATGAACGTCGCACCAAACCCGCATCATTTTCCAATTCCAGAATATTTTCCTCCCCGAAATAACGCATCTACCAACAACAACTTTCCTTCAATCATCCTTGCAAATCCACCACCCGTCAACCCACCAAATCAATCACAAGTTCACACTCCTTACATTCCTTTACCCACCAACACCAATCCACCACCTACAACCGCCCCTCAAACTCACCAAATCGAGCCGTTACATACTATAACTATCCACAACAACCCTTCTACCCTTACCACTACACCGAACTCTACCAAGCTCCACTAACTCCTTACCCCCGTCTACAATACCCAAGCAAATTACTACCAACCCCGAGCACCTCACTATCAAAACCTACGTCCATACCAACTCGTTCAAGCTCCCATTTACCAAAATCGACCACATACCACACATAAAGCTCCGTCCAAAACCCGGACATCAAAAATATCCGAAATTACACTCGCCCGCTGAACCTTTGGCTCAATTATTTGAAAACTCGAAAGCGTGGTACAACCTATTGGAGGGAAGATTCCCGATCCTATCCCAAAATGGTCGTATGGTTCCAAAACGCTCGTGCTTACCACTCCGGGAGTCGTTGGACACGAATCGAAGATTGCTACGGGCTCAAAAACAAGATTGAAGCCTTGATTAAGGAAGGAGCAATCCAAATTACTAGAGTCTTCGGCCTAATGAACAACAATCTCTTCGCCTACTCACGAAAACGCAAACGTGAACATGATAACTATCGAAGAAGTCAAGAATTAAATAAAGCCATTGCGCCAATTGGAAAGATGGAGAGGGGCATGTCTCCAACTTTGTTGCACCAAAGGAAGATTGTTGCTACAACTACTCACAACACCGAGACACCGACTATCCGGTGCCGAACCGTAGGAGACTCGAAGAAGTGGACTTGTACCGTCCTGGTTCGCCTAGAGTCTTGGTAGATTTGAACATGTAAAGCGAACTTTGAGATAGCACAATTTTAAAATTGAGGCTTAAATTATCGTAAAACTTTTGTTGTTTCGCCTCATCTTTTGAAGCTTAAATTGCAAAAACTATGAATGCATTTCGATTTTCCTTAATCATCTTTTATTATTTTCTACTATTTGTCAAATCGCCGACTCTATGATCGTGACATAAACAAATGTACAACATACACCCCGATAGAGTAACAAAAAAATTAGAGGACAAGACAAGATTCCATTTGAAAAAAATAATAATAATAATAATAATAATAATAAAAAAAATGAAATAACCGATAGGTGATGACACAAACCTTAAAGCTAGAAGAAATCAAAGTACGACATTAGGTAAGACAACCTAGTTTGCAACCTTTCCTTAATACACCGTACGAACTACGCCGACTCGATTCCCCGTGGGGGATACGTAGGGCAAACACATAGGGTTCCTTCCGTTGCATTACAACAAAAGATCCAAAATCCTTATTACCTAAGAATAACTATACATGGCCCGATTCCTGGCGGGATTCGCGTACTATCAATAGACGAGTCACCACATTTAGATAAAATCCAACAAACCTTTAGCCATTTACGTAACAACTACGTCGACTCGATTCCCTTGTGGGGATACGTAGGCAATCCACACGGTTCGGTCCCTTTATTAGAAAATTTCAAACCATTGCCACGTGTCGACGAACTACGTTCTGACCTGATTCCTTTGGCAGGATACGTAGGCAACCTATATAAGGTTCGGTCACACCATAACATAAGTTAGTACATCATTCTGAGCCAAAACTGGGGCATATTTTGAAAGATTAGACAAGAGCAGAGTTAGACATCGACAATATTAAGGCTATTAGACAGAAATATTTATAGACAAATGACATTTCAATTTGCTTCGTGTTGTCACAATCAAGTATAAATATTTTACAACTTACATACATATATTTACATATATATCTTTCCTTACATACATCCATTTGCATATATGTATTTTACAACTTATATACATATAGTTACATTTCCTTATACATATACTTACATACCTACCTTTCAAATGAAATACTTTCTTTCAATTGTTTCACTACTGTTCATCTACCGAGGCTTGAACGGAGATCACAAGATCCAAACAAACAAGACAAATGGAGTGCCAACAACGCTGCTTCGAGTCAACACAAATCAACTTCCTCCCAAACTAAGAATTTTTCTTTGAGTGTGAACCTAAAAATCGCGAGATCAACAAATAAGTCCATCAATCATGGCCGCAGGCCTCGAAGCTACTTAAAAGCCAAACGGCTTTATTTCCAACTTTATCTCTCTACTTTCATTCTTTATTACAATGACTTCATGACTTTATTAACAATTATACCGTTTGTAGGTTACCGAGATTGAAGATGAATTAAATCGTGATTACGTGTCGCTGTTTGGCTTATCACGATACCGTCAACATCATCAAAAAACGGCTATATTATCACTTTCTCTCTTTTGGCTGTGAATCTACATTCTTATCATTCACTTTACCTACTTTAAATCCACTTTTACCCCTAATTTTGCAGAATCAACATTAAGTCTCCGAAGACAACCGAAGGAATCAACATGAAGTCTCCGAAGGACAACCGAGGGATCATCATTAAGTCTCCGAAGACAACCTAGGGGCATCATTCCCGCGCACACCTCACATGCATAAGCCGTACGGCTACACTATAACTCTACTCTCCACTTTATCATTCACTTTACCTACTTTAACCACTCTACCCCCGAATTTTGGCAGAATCAACATTAAGTCTCCCAAGACAACCTGAGGATCATCATCAAGTCTCCGAAGACAACCGGGAATTATCATCAAGGCTCCGAAGACAACCTAGAGACATCATCCACTTTACAATTTTACCCCGAGTTTACGGGAGATCTTCATCAAGTCCCCGAAGACAACCGTGAGACATCACATGGCCACACGGCCTCATCTCGCATAAGCCGAACCGCTACACTTTTACTTTACTCTCTACTTTACTACTTTACTTTACCATTCACTTTATCTACTTTAACGATTTTACTTTAAATTCCGTATATCATTTATCATCGTTCCGAAGACATTTACCGAGGCCGTATTATCATTAAAGTCTTCAAATACAACTACAGATAGTCAGCATAAACATCGCGCATTCATTCAAGTCCCTGAAGACAACCAGAGATGACATTTGGGCCACACTGCTTTATTATAAGCCACGGGGCTTCATCCTCATTCTCACACTCATATTTACTATCATGTTACACTCTTTATAATTTCATACTTTCACTTTATTACTAATTTTGACATGAATTTCAGTCTTTGACAAGTAAAGTACAATCTACAGAGACATAGCACAACGTGAACTTATCTTACGTGCTGAATCTGGGCAAATTTGTCAAGAGTAATATCAAACTCACAAGCAAGGGTCACTTTCGATCTACTCTCGAACTTCAATTCCGCCTACGTCCACAAAACGTGATACGTAGGTTAAATTCTCTTTCATATCCATTGCTAAAACTCTACTCAAGCAACTCCTTTCACAATCTTGTGTCCTTTTCCTATATCCCAGTCTCACCATAATTCAACACTGGGGCAAAAGCGTAGCGTCAGGATCGACCCGCTTCTTTCAAACTTCATACAGCTTAATTTTCACAAAACCCGAGACATGTAGGCGACTCAAGATTGGGTTCGGCCATAATTCTTCTACCCCCGTAATCTTTTCCACCATCTATTCTGACCCATATTTTTCAAATTTTTCCGAGTTCACATTTATTGGTCGGAACAAAATCGGCTACTTCGTCAACTTCTTCGCCCGAAAACTCTTACATCGTCTCCGGTCGAAGAGGGGCATCTGTTGACACCCAATTTTTCCCCTCCTTTATTCCAATTTATTTCCTTGGGCTTTTAAATTAATTAAATCTAAATATTTTATTTTCACTACTATTTCTACTACTATTAATACCATTACTTTCATTGTCATTATTCTACTACCAATATTAATAGTATTACTTTCAAAAGGGTTCGTCGTCACTTTATTTTCGATAAATTAATTATCCTTTATCAAGTCCTTTATTTTATACATATTAATCATAATTTATCATAATATATATTGTACTAGTTGTTAAATTAGAAGCCCAAAAATAATTTAAATAAAGAAAGAAGAACTCATATTTTCGGACCAACATTTGATCCCAAATAACCAGCCCATATATTAAATTCAACAGCCCAAGCGGTCCAGCCCACCAACCACCACCTGACCCGGCCCATTTTCTTTCAAAATCTGTCATCTACAATCAAAAGAAAGGGAAACCTAAAGGGAGATATACCCTAGCCGCACAACTCACTTCTCATCCATTTTAGCTAAAAACCTAATCACCTTTCAACCATGGCAGATGCCAACAGCTCCATTTTCGTGCAACACACACAACTTCTCTCTCTCCCTCTCCTCTTTTAGGAAGGAGCCTAATCTCCTTTAATCGAACTCAGATCGTGCCCGTCCATTTTCGCGAAATCTCGTGCTTTAACATAAAACTTTCAGAAATTCACTGAAAAAAGATAAAAAACGAACAGCTTTGTTCAAATTCAAACGGCTACTCACTCAAATCCCGCCCAAATCGAAACCCTAGGTTTGATTCGCACCTATAAATACTGTCTTAGTCGTTCAGCCGAAGAAAAAAAGGAGAGAAAAAAAAAAGGGCAACAATCGGGGGGAACCATTACTTACATTTGAAAATTATTGGAGATAAACAGAATTTCTTACTTCAAACAAGAGTATATTGTTCTGCTGATATCAAAAACTTCGATTCGAAAGACTCTTTTCGAGTTCGAGTTCGTCGGGTTCGAGCCTAGATTCGAGACGCCCGTCCCCACTTCACTGCACCAAGAAAAGGTCAGTAATGCGCAAATTTCATCTCATAAATTTCCATTTCTAGTTTTATATAAGTTGTTGTTTGGTATGGCTATTGATACACTCTGACTTCATAAATTCTACTGAAAGATTGATTGGAGCCTTAGGGACTGTTTTTGGGGTTGGAAATTTCTTGGGAATAATTAATCTAGAAGGAAACACTACGACATGATCTGTATGTGTGTGTGTTGCTATGTGGTCTAAACCCCGTTTCGTTATTTAATATAGCAATAATGAGAGATAAACTTGAACTTGAGGTTTGTTCTGGATTCTGAGGAAATTTAGTACATGTTTTAGAATAGGTTTTTGGGATGCTTTGTTACTGGAGGAATGTACCACTACCACTTTCTTTGAGCTAAGTAAAATAGATTTGTCGTGGGTGTGATCTGTTTGATCCCTTTTGAGTTCCTAAATGTAGTTTCCGATTTAAGCTAAAATCATGTTCATGTACTCTTTGCTGGGATAGTTCTTTTTTTGGAAATGGCCGTACCTCTACCCCATGTCTTTATGCACACAAATATGTATTTTTTGTTAAGCCTTGGTACATATTCTCCTACTAAGAGAAATCTTCTTGTAGAATATCATATCATGCCTGGAAGGATAGTGGTTAAAGATTAACTCTTCATGTCTTAGAGAATTCATTTCACCGTAGTTTAAATGTGATAGACTTGGGGATCATTTTTATGCTTTGAAAATTAAGCATGTATCATGGATTAGTTGTTTTTAAGTTATTTCGAGTGTCACACTGCAAGATGGGTACCTCGTTCCGCATTCGTATTTCATGTTCCGGATAAGATTTTCGTCAGGTGTTACTTGGCTATCTCTATTTTATTCAACATCTTTTAAAACTTGAATTGTCTTACTAATTTCATTACTCTCTTTATTTACATGTACACATCGGAGAAAAATGGAGTTTCAATTCGAGACTCGCTCAAAACGGAGTCCCCAAATTGAGACTAGGCATTAATACATCGCCTGTGCGTGGAGTCGACCGTTCCTTATTCCTTAATCTCATCCCACAGCAAGAAAACAATGAAATTCGCTTGGGGCTCGCCATGGCGGTTCTCTTTTTCTTTTCTTTTTTAAAACTCTCAACTCTGCTTATCATTTTGTCTGAATCTGTGTTTTGAATGATTTCTTTGGGTGTGTGTTTGATTTTTAAACATGATATAATGGTTTAAGATTAGTTTAAACCTTGTAAAATCATTTTCCACTTTTACCTAATGACAATTAATTAATTGAAGAGGTTGTATTTATTTTCAAACGGTCCCCGGGGAAAAATCCTCTAGCTCAAAATGATAATCGCGAGATTATAGATGTGATGGCTATTTCATTCTTCAACCTAAATTTCTTTTCGGGTTCTAATTTCCCTTTAACTTTTCTAAATTTCCCCCTTTTGTTTTTCTTACAACTAAACTCTTTTTAAAAAAATTATTTTTTCTTCCAAATCCTATTTTAAATCACATTTTATATGTCTATCTTTTAAATTTAGCAATATTTACAAAACTATTTTATTTCCCTAATATTACATTTACACTTAGTCTAATTAATCGTAAATCCACGGATTAACCATTATTAATGGAACTTGGGGATCCTAATACCCTTCCCCCAGGTTAGTTGAACCCTTACCCTTTTTTTGGTTTCGTAGACTTTGAAAACAAATTAACTTTAATAATAACTTTAATTAACCTTGGGGGCCCCCAAATTTCCCCTAAAAATTTTGGGACTTAACTTTGAATTAACCCCCCAATTACCCGGGGTGTTTAAACTATTTTGACCTTTATTAAAATAGGGTATGACACTATATCATTTGCCACAATATGGGGTGCGTATCTGCCGGTCAAACTCCGGGGGTTCCCCGCACCCTGTCCCCCCAAAATGGGAAACGGAACCCCGGGTCGTTGGGCTCCGGGGCTGGCCCCCGGAAAGCCTCCCAAACTCTCCCTACGGGGGGAGCCCCCCCGGGCGCCCCTGACCTCCAATTGGGGGGGTTTTCGTGCGGGGGGGCGACGCCAAATCCACCGACTCGGCTCGGAGGCCCCAAGCCGCTCCCCTAAAGACTCCCCCAGGGTCCTCCTCGGGCGACCCCAAAAACTCGGCGGGTTACGGGGCGAGAAATAACGGGCCCTCTCCGGCCCCTCTCCCCACGGTCTCCCCCCGCTCCGTGCCCCCGGACTTCCTGCCCGGTACACGAACGGGGTCCCTCGCCGTCCTCCCCCCCGGGCGAGGGCCCCAGGCCGGCCTCGAACCCGGGGGGGGGGTGGGCCGCCTCCTCCCGGTCCCCTGCTCCCCTCGATGGTGATGGGGTGGCGGACGGCCGCGGGGCGCACCGGCTCGGCGAGCCGGGCCCTGAACTCTCGGGGCCGGGCGGGGGCTCCCTTCTCCGAAGCCCGCCCCGGGGGCGCGCCTTTCGGAGGGTCGGCCCCAACTTCGTTGGGGGGGGTCTCCCCATTCGGCTCATCGCACGATCTAAGATCAAAAGGGGGGGATAATATCCTAAATGTCCGAGCCTCCCCAAAATAGGTCCCACAGGGTAAACGGGGCCCCGGAAAGGCTGTAAATTGGGACTAACGCTCGATAAAAACCGTCACGACCAGCCCCCTAGGGCGTGACTAGTCCGGCGGGCACTCTCCCTTTTCAAATCATAACCCGTTCATAGTAACTTTTTTGGAACTTATGTTTATATAAAAAAAACTGATACATATACTAACTATATATACAAAAACCAACTACTCGGGGAAAGGGACGAAAACAAACTAACCCAACAGGGTACCCCCCCCGACTTCAGGCCCTAAGAGTCATGGGAATCAAAGACGGGGCGGGGCGCCGGCCCGGGAAAAAATATGCGCAAAAATATATATATAAAAGGGTCATACCGGGGCCCCGGGGCAAAAAGGGCCCCAAAATACCCCAAGGGTCCTGCGACGGCTCCCCCAAAGAGTACCGCCCGCGGCATGAAACGCACCCCAAGAAAAGGGGTCGGCGGAATGTGCAGATGTGGGGAAATACATTAAACAAACAAACGAAGAGGGGTTTGAAATAAATATAAAAAAAAAAACATAATTCGTTTCTTTAAAGCTTGTCATGCATATACATATGTCAAAAAGCCAAATCGTATCATAATGATTATTGTATACCCCCCTCCT
>NW_026719213.1:0-11694 GCF_029784015.1 Lycium ferocissimum | reverse complement strand
CATTGTATTAAAGTTTTATATGTTACAAGGTTTATTTGATTCGAATCAAATAAACCGATGTAACATATAAAACTTTAATACAATGCGTAATAATACATCGCGCTTACGCTCGGCCCTAGGTAAGGGTCGGGTGCCATCACACCCTATCGGATTAAGAGTGTGACATTAGCCTCTAATCCAAAGACAGTGGCGTTACCTTTCACCATACTTCTATAAACCACTTGTCAGTATTCTCTTGTCGTATCCCCTTTAAGCTTCCACCTTTCACTGCTATCATTTAGGATCGCTACAATTAATTCCCAGCATTATCTCAATCACCATCCCAGCTTCTGGATTTTTCAAACTTGTCTCGGCAAGGAATCTTACCTGTAGCCCGAATATCCGTATCCCATATATGTGGTGTTAATTTTCTCTATCTGACACTTGCATTTCTTGCACCCGCTTCCCCCCTTTAGGGGTGTACCTATGCTATTGTCCGATTATATTCTGCCATACGTCCGCATTTCCCAATCTCAGTTAGGCGGCACTTTTATTCAAACATTCCGCTCCCTTTGCCGTCCTTCTTTCTCTTTCCAATATCATTATGTTAATACTCCCCAAACCTTCCCTATAGTAGGAACAATATCGGTTTGCCTTATGGCATTCACACCACTCATTTTTCCTTCCGCTTGAGCTTCATTGTCCCGTCCGATTAATGCCTTCCATATACCATCACATTGGTTGCGGATACCTATATCCGCCGATGTAGTCATGTACCGATATCATGTGCATAATTATATGGGCGTAGTTACTGCTACCTCTCTTACAACATATTCCCTAACACTATTCACAGCCACTCTAATTCTAAAACTGTAACGCACCTTCTTTCTCCTCACCGGTCCGGACGTCTCGACTACGCGACCTCTTGGGGTTTTCGCTCACTCGTACATTCTAAATTCCCTTAGACTATTCTAACTTCCCGTTTGGTTCTCCCCGTTTCGACTTTAGGATTTTTAGCAAACTTCCCGGTGGGTCGCCCATCCTAAGATTTCTCTCGCTGACAAAGACGCTTAACCCCGAAACTTTTGTCAAAATAGGGTGCTTTAATGCTAGTATAATCGCGTTCACCTCACCGCATGACTTTCATCACATAATTTGAGGCAAATTGAAGTCTTAACAGATTTTGAAACGTTCCCGTAACACACTCCCCCTCCGAACTAGAAAGGGTTTCTTATTTTTCTGACTTCACCATTATTATTCTAACCCTTTTTAATCCTTAATATTCACTCTTCACCCACGGGTGCAGCTATTAAATACATTCATACAGTAAATACACATACATAAAAACATTACAATAAGAGGTTCATATACCTGTATCCGCATTCAGTGCCACCTCCGGATCCTGTCTACTCGCCAAAGCATATATGCGGTTCGAAGGACCGCTAGCACTGGGAGCTCCGCCGCGGCCTCTACCACGGCCTGCTGGTGCCGGCATGCCCTGCCCCATAGGGCGCATAGCTACTGAAGATGACAAACCAGCACCCGACCCGGTAGGCTGAGCTACACCACCTGGGCCATCCCTGTACGGACACTCCCTCATAATATGGCCTTGACGGCCACAAGAAAAACAAGCACCAGTGCCGAGACGGCATTCCCTAAAATGGGACCTACCACAACGGGAACACCGAGGCAAAGGTGGCCTCGACTGGCCGGAACCTCCGTCTATCTGTGAGCCCGAAGCCCGGGAGCTCTGACCAGCTCCTGAATATCCCGCACTGTCTGGTCTCCTACACCGCAAACCGCGGGGGGTGTACTCCGGCTGGGTCGGGAAGGATATCTGTTGTCAGGCCGCCGCCGAGGCCACTGCCTCGAGACTCTCCAGTGCCCGGTTGATCTATCCCTCTTGGGCCGGCTCCCTGCCATAACCCCCGCGGGGCGGCGCCTCTCGTGTCGCTCCTCCATGCCCTGGGCATATGCACGTGCCCGTGCAATATCTATCCGGCCGAGAGGCCATCGCCATACAACTATCAATCAAATAGCTATCCAGCCCCATCACATACTAGTGCACTCTGTCAGCCATGTCAGCCACGTCAGCCACAATATGAGGCGTGTATCTAGCCAGAGAATCAAACTCAAGGCTATACTCCCGGACACTCTCCGCCCCGCCTCGGATGTAAAACTCGCAGAACCCCGGCTCGCCTTGTCTCTCGGGCGCAGAAAATGGCCAAGAAAGGCCTCTCGTAAACTCGGCCCACCACACCGCCGGAGGAGCACTTTCGCCCCTCGACAACTCCCGGGACTCGTACCCGGTTCGCGGCCATCATACAACCGATACGACGCAAACTCGACGGACTCGGTCTCGGGAAGCCTTAATCAACCGTAACATACGCGCTCTGTCTCGATGAACTCACGGGGTCCTCCTCGGGCTTTGACCCGAAAAACTCTGGCGGATTACAGGTCAAGAAATAGCGGGCCCTCTGACTGTCACGTCTGTCCGCATGATCATCCCCTACTCCGTGCCTATGAACCTGGCCCGCCACCAATCTCGTCAATAACTGGACCGCATCTCGCATAGCCCGATCCTCCGCCCCTGGCCGTGAGGCCGGAGGCCGGTCCGGGACCGCGGGAGCCGGCGGTGGAGCGCTCGATCTGCGGTGCGGTGCTCTCCGGTCCCTCCGATGCGGCGGTCTAGCAGTAATCGGCCGTCGGGCACAACCTCCCGGTGCGGGCTCGGCACGGGCCCTAGTAACTAGCGGCCCTCGGCCGGTCTCTCCCGTACCGTGAACTTGCCCTTTTCGGGCACTGCCGCCTTTGTCGGAGGCATCGCTGAAAACACAACAATTCGTTAGGGAGGAGTCATCCTGATAACATAGCTCTACCACACGATCTAAGATCAGAAGGAAAGATAACATCCTAAATGTCCTGTAGCCTCCTGTTTATAGATGTGGTGCACGACACACCGATAAACGGACTCTACTAGACACGGCTCGTAGACATTCCGGACGAACCGCTCTGATACCACTTTTGTCACGACCCAGCCCCGTAGGCCGTGACTAGCGCCCGAGCTGGGCACTCGTACCCACCTATCAACTATAATCAAATCATAGTCAACATAATAAGAACTTATTCGTACATAAAGGCACAACGTCGCACACGCATATATACATAGATCATATATACAGCCTGAGGATATACAGAATACAAACACAACTGAACAGTGCTACCCACAGCCCACTTTTATGTCTACAGGCCTCAAAGAGTAATACAGAATTATGTGACGGGACAGGGGCCGCCGTACCCCCCGAATAGACATATACATATATACGGCAAAAAGAATGTACCAAAGTGTAGGCTCCGAACAAAGGAGCACTCCAAACCGCGAGTAGGGATCCTAAGCCACGCTCTCCCTAATAAGTATCTCGCACATCGTATGAAACGCAAACCCCGAGAAGAAGGGGGTCGGACGGAATATGTACTGAGCATGTAAATCACGGAACACAATAGATAGAATCATAACCGAACTGAGATTTACCAAAATAAGTATAGTAATCAGAAAATCAAAAACTTGCCTTTGAATCATGTATCATGCGTGTCAATATTATATCATCAAATCATTATATACATATAGCGTACCCGGCCCTCCAGTGAGGGACTCGGTGAATGAAATCATATAATCATCATGCATAGTAATCATATAATCATATATATATATATATATACCATACCCGGCCCTCTAGTGAGGGACTCGGTGAATAGAGTCATCATATGCCATCCTGGCCGCCATCCTCATATCATCACATCATCATATCATCATATATATATATATATACCGTACCCGGCCCTCTAGTGAGGGACTCGGTGAATAATGCAGTGAAACTGTGCACGAATACGTACCCGGCCCGGTACTCGGTGAAAGATGCATTGAGGCATGCACGAGCAGAGTAGTGAGAAACCATATGCATATAAATCATTTCGAAGACTCGATGAAACAAAGTAAACGAACTATCATTCGAAAACCGGGACAATGGTCATAGCACATACTCTTCGGACATCCCTCGGAACATGTCAAATCGAACTTTAGAAATCATAGCTACGTATCGGAATCATATGCATAATAATCTTCATTTCAGACTCGGTAAATAAATAAATAATCATACTCGGGGGATCGGAATAGTAGGCATATTAGGTTCTTTCAATCAAACCGTTAGAACTATACAACGGAACGTCTCGGGGGCCCACGGACAAGTATCAAACCAATCCGGGCCCACCTATGGAAGTTAGAGTCATCATACGCTACGGGACCTTCTACGAGCATATCGAGGCGATCCGAGCCTTTCTGTGAAAGTTACGGTCGTTCGTAGTTTCGGAATCTTTTTAAGAACAAAATTCCTTATGTAACATTTAAAATTCAATCATACAAAGGACACAATGATCATGACATGGCTACATTAAAAAGGTTAACATCAAGAGGTAAATAAAAGTCGTAAGCACGCTCGGATCGTAAGAATAGAATTATCCCGAGGCTCGTATGATTTTTCCTTTACGTCTAAGACATGCCAAGGAAAGAAAGGGTTAGCTTTACATACCTCGTCCGCTCTCCAAGCTAATCCAAACTTACGTCGTGGACTTCCCAAGATCTACAATACGCCATTAAATGCCAAACATTAGGTAAAGGCACTTAAAAGTTCAATTCCAAACTAACACTTAATTCGACAATAATTTAAAGATTTTCCGTAATGCAACACCCCGAGAATTCAACTCGGCCAAATTCATCAACAACCATACCAAAAACATACTAGCAACATCAATAATCAATTCTAAACGTATTCTAACATTAGAAACCCTTTACTACATAATTCAACAACATTCATTATATTCAATTCAACCACTTACATTCAAACCAATATTCATGCTCATACGTTCAATTACTAATCCGAAACCATTCAAACAATATTCAAGAACACTTTAAGCAATTCACACAATATTTCCAACAATCCAACCACACCACCACCTTACCCGAAATCTCCCCAACTCAACATAAACAACACTAACACATTTCTTTCTTTCAAAACTCATGAACTACACCAACAATCTACACTTTAACAATGTCATTCCCATGAATACAAAAATTACATAAGATTCATATTAACTTCCAAATCAGCCCGTAGCCATTACAACATCAATTTGAATCATTAAACTTTCATTTGCACTATAGAATCCACAACACAACATCCCAAACATACTAAATAAGATTAATGCTTCACTTTTACTCAACATGGCCTATGCACGGCCAACCCTACACTCACGGTTCAACACCCACATCCAAGATTTCATGATTTTCATCCAATTCTACACACTACAACAACACACAAACATGCTAAATACAACTAATTCATCACTCCTACACACACCCACCGCACTCCGCCAAACACCCTTACACACGGCTACACCCCAACATGCATGTTTTCATGAATTCCATTCATTTTCTACATACTATAGCATGCACAAACCATTCATAACACATGAAAAAGAAGATTGGACCTTACCTTCTTCCCTTGGTTCTTCAACTTATCTAGAGTTTGTTCTTGAATAAATTCTTGTTCTTGCTACTCCAACAACCACTCCATGTTGTTCTTCACCTTCTAATGAGTTGAAATGCTTGAAGAAATAATTTTTTTTGATCAATTTCTCCTTGCTCTTTCTTGGTACACTATGGCCGAATGGCCCCTTATTTTCCTCTCCAACTTTTCTTGAAATTTCTCGATAGTGAAGATGATGAATATATGATGACTTAGTCATATTTGCTTGCATATATTAAACTTCCATGTGGCCTTGGGCCACATACATGTGGCCTTGGCCTACATCCATGTGGCCGGCCACATGCCCCTCTTTTGTCTTTTTTTTTTGTTTTGTTTTTTATGAACTAATTACTTTCCAAATTTAACTTTTGACCCCAAATTTCCTTAATACTCCATGCCAACTAAATCACATGTAACTTATGCCTTAAAACAAGATCGTAGTTAAAAATCTCTACTTCGCCGCCCGGAATAGTCTTGTCCTTAACTTATCGGGGTCAACTCGGATTGTCGTAATGTACGAAATACGGGATATAACATATATCTACGCAAGCCGACAAGGCTGCCACTACACACAACATCCCAAAACACATATATATACGCAAGCTGACAAGGCTGCCACTACGAATAGGAACGCCCCAAAACATAAGTCATACGATGTAAACTAAAACAAGAACTATATACAACCCACACATATGTCTACGTACCCCTAAGAGTAACAACAAGATCATGACGTGGACAGGCCCCGCCGTACCCCCGCTAAGCATATATACAACAAAAGGGTCTCGTACTAAAAATATAGGCTCCCGAACGGAGCACTCCAAGATAGGCAACAGATATCCTAAGCCGGCGATCACCAAAACGAGCGTCCGTACCTCGCGGGCATGAAACGCACTTCGAAGAAGGGGGTCGACGAAATATGTACTGAGTATATAAAGCATGAAATACAGTAAACAGGATTATAACTGAAATAAGAAGTACAGAAAACGAGTACAATAACCATAATACCAAAATGCTTGCGTTTTGTCACGACCCAACCCCGTGGGCCGTGACTGGTGTCCTACTTGGACACCCATACGTACCTACCTACTGTATCCAAAGATACCAAATTGCTAATTCCGATTAAGCATACATAAATCCACGTATATAAGTATCGCTCGAGCATACATATACATATATACATACCGAAACCCGTACGTAAGCTCGTTAAGGTCACGTTATATCGCACAAAGTCGCAAACTCGCACACACGCACCGGACAAAGGACAACCCACACCCCGCGTATATGTCCGCGTACCTCTAATATACAAAACAATCGAAGATGGAATCAAGACGGACAGGCCCCGCCGTACCCAAACGATATATACGTAAATATTACGTAAGATATATACCAAAAGTACGGGCTCCGACGTAAAGGAGCTTTCCGTACGTTGGTACCTCAATATCCTAAATCGCGGCGTACGTGCGCGCGCGTCCGTACCGCGGGCATACGTAACACAAACCCCCGCGAAGCAAGGGGGTCCGCACGAAGATGTACCGATATGTAAAGCGGAAACATAATATACATAAATATAATAACCGTAATCGTATACGTAAAATCGTACGCATTTAATAATAATGAAGTAGCGTACGTAACCCATTCGTAGCGGAGTCGGGGACTTACGAGCGTACTTTACGTACTCCTACGAGTCCCGATCTCAAATGTATAAAGGCATGCACTAGAATACGGTCGTACGTACGTAAATGTATTTATGTAATCGTAGTCTAAATCGACATACGAATCGGTGAATGCACGCAATCGCTTTTATGCAGTAGTCATAATCATACGTACGTACACACGTAAATCGGATCCCGCTCACACACAGACATGTATCCCCGGCCCTTTTCATAAGGACGCGTAATCGAACCCGCCGTAGTACCCGGACGCGGTGATGACAGACAGCACCGTATCAAATGCCATCCCGTCGCCATCCCCATAATATCACATAATCAGACCGTAATCATAATCGGATCCGAATCGATACGTACGTATCCCGGCCCGCACAATCCGAGGGACGCGGTGAATAATGCAAAGAGGTGCACGAATTGCTGCAACCCGCCCGGCGCAAGCAGGAAGCATTGAGTCATCCACGAATGCATCCATGAGAAACCATATATATGTATGCATCAACATACGTACGTAATCAACCGAAGTAGTTCAAGTAAGATCGATGACCGAATAGGCGGATCATATCGTAACGTAGTACCCGTAATCGTTCCGCAGGTCGAATAATATTCGTATTCGTAAAGACAACATAATACTTACTAGTTAGCGTACGTAACATAATTAAGAGTTACTTATGAAAATCGCATTAAATGTATCGGGTTTGAACCATACCGAGCATCGGTATCAGGCCCACCTCGGACCCAACCATAATACAGTACGAAATTATAGATAATAAACCTTAGGGAGTCGTCCATAATCATCTTAAAGTGTTTCGACTCCATTTATGGAAGTTGTATACATATAGTGCGTTGTATCGACAAAAGGTGAAGAAACGTTTCAATCTTACTGAATGGTTTTGAGCTATTTTCAATCTCGACTTCCGAGAAGCAGAAATACAATCGAGGCTCGCTTGGCTTCACTTCCAATTTCGTCAGAAATCTGCAAATGGTCACTCTTGCCAGTTACTATTCATGAAGGCTAACATTTCAACTTTGGTCTATACTTGGCTACCGAAATTTCTATAAAGACTTCCCCTATGAATCCAACGCCCCCGAGACGTAGCTCCGCCTTAATATAACAACAACAACAACCCAACAATCCAACAACAACAACAAATATTACAAGATGCACAATATGGCACAACTAGCCATTTCTCCGACATAACACAAAAATTTCCGTTTCCAACTTCATATTTCCAATTCAATCTCAACATATTAATCAAGATCATTTGCAATTCTATTCGGAAGCGTTTCATAATATTTTTACAATATACACACAAAGTATACAAAATATACCAACTTTCCAACATAGGCCATAATTCTTCCAACACGTCCAAATCAATGCAAACTTTCATCATTCTTCCTTCGTTTAGATTATAAGAATCATAACAACACATCTAATATATCAAACAAAACAATTCATCATTATTTCCAACTCTTCCATATCCACGGCCAACATCTTATTTTTCCAACTTCCATCAATTCATTCTACTTTCATTTTTAACATAAACTTCATCATAACCACAACTAAAATACAACATAAAATCCAACACATCTTCTACACACAACCATGCACATACACGGCCACAACACACTCACACACATGCACGCTAACACATACTCAAACACAATCCCATGATTTCCATGCAATTCTACTTATTCTATCATTCATAACCTTCCATAACACAAAGGAACATTAAATTCTTACCTTTTCCTCACTTCTTCCACTTGCCACCAAAGATGGTTTCTTGCCAAACCAATTATATCACTTTGTAGAGGCTCTTGCACTTAGTAATAATTCCACAAGAATTTGAATTTTGAACCAAGGATTTGGCTCCAAGAATTTCTCTTCTCTTCTTTTCTTTTCTTTTCTTTCCTCTCTAGCCGTGCTCTCTTTCTCTTTTTTTTTCTTGATTTTTCTTTGCCTTTCTTGAATGTTCTAAGGCTATGGATGAATATATTATGTCACATGGAAATTAATTAATTCCATGGGCTAAAGCCATAAGTGGCCGGTTGGGCCTCTCTAATTTGGGCCTCATTTTCCTTTTTTTTTTTTTTTAGCCCAATTGTTCACAAATCACAATTTATAATTCCCGAAACAAATTTCCAAAATTCCAATTTTGCCCTTAGGCCTTCTCCGGTGTTTTCACTTCCAAATTTCCATAACCAACATACTCGTACTAAGAAAATTTCAAACATAGCCTTCTTTCTCATAATTCACAACTATCTCGAATTTTTTTCGATTATGCAAAAAGACGGATGTAACATCCTCCCCCCTTTAAAACATTCGTCCTCGAATGTTAATTCAACCTCATGGTAAATCAAAATCGTAATGGGAGGGCTACTTGCCCTTACATACTTGCACTTGATCGAAGAACTTGTAACGGTCCTTATTTTCCAACTTCATCCATCTTTTCCCGATATCACCGTATTAGAAGCGAGTCGCACGTACCGAAGTATATCGATGTAATTACATCTATGAGTCGAACGTACGTAGACATATTAAATGTAGGAGCACGTAATGAGATTCGTATACGTGGTGTGGTAATGTAGTTTCTCCGAACACAAATGGACGTAGAAACGTGGCATACTAATCACGATCGTAGATACAAAATATAGTTAACCGCAGTAATTACGCATGATCGATGTACATATTTTCCGTAAAAAGATTAATTGCATACTGGTCCACATATGGCGACGTATCCGGGTCCCGCCGCTTGTCAGAAGCGCATATGCGGTTCGAATGACCGCCTGCCGGAGCTCCGCCGCGACCCCGCCGCGACCTTCTCGTTTGGGGACCTGGGACTTCTCGGTGAATTGGAGAAATTGTTGGATTGTTGGAAATGTTATATGAATTGCTTAGAATGTCTTTAAATATTGTTGGTATGGGTTCGTTAGTTTTTGAATGTATAAGCATCATTTTGGGCAAGGTAAGCCGTTGAATTAAATTTTTGAATGTTGTAAAGGGGAAAAGAGAGTTATTATTGTTGTATTGCCTTTCGGATTGATTATTGATGTTCGGTTGGTTGTTGTTGTTGTTGTTGATTGTTTTGGGTTTAAATTTCGGGGCCCATTTGGGGGAAATGCGCCCAAATTTAAAATTTAGTGTTATTTTGGAATTAAAGCCAAACGTCCATAGTAATGTTTGGCATATTGACTTGTTTGTAGACCTTGGGATTTCGAGACGTGGGTTTGGGATTTATGGGAGTTTGAGCTAGCGTTGAGTGCGTACGGGATGTAAAGCTCAACCCTTTCCCTTTTTTGGAGCCTTGTTAAAATAGGCATACCACCCCTAGGAAACTCTTTTCTAACCGAGCATGTCAATACGCATTTGTTTCTGATATTCATATGTTGATGTTATGAAAATTGATCCATGCCCTTTGGAATTTTTGATTTGTAAAGGTTCAGAAAGTTTGGTTTTTAAAGATTTTTCTTTACTTTTAAAAACTACAAACACCCATAACTTTCCTAAAAGCCATTTCTTTGAGATTTTCGTAGAAGGTTGTATGATGGGGGAGAATGTTTTCCATAGGGGCCCATTTCGGTTATCCCGTCCGTGGTCCCGCGACGCTCCTTTATGCAATTTCAACAACTTTTTAAAAAAAAAGTTTAATTATTATTCCGATTTTAAATATGACTATTTTACTTATACTTTGGGTTTAGACAAGATTTCGATATCATTCCTCACGACCCGCTCTGCATTTCCCTTATATCTTCGCCAGTCCCGGCCGGGCCCTTGCGGCCACTTTGTTATATCCTGTTATGCGTGATTATGGGTTTGGGCCGGGCCCCCGAGGGCCCACCGTATATTTTTGCCTGTCGTTCGCGTGTATGATAGTGACGGGAAAAAGATTTGAAACTTTCCGGGGTTATGCCGTGTTTGGCGCACGTAGGGGGGCGACCATATTTTCCGTGCCCATGCATGATTCGTATTTTTAAAGTAACATTGTGATATTTTTAAAGATTTATTTTCCCCTCTATTTATTTGCCGATTTTTTTACCAATTTTTGTTTTTTACTCGACATATTTCGACCGACCCCCTTTTTTTGGGGGGCCCTTTTATGCCCGGGATGTACGCCCGGGAACCACCGAGGGGCACCCTTTTTTTCCCCCTTGAGTGCCCCCCCTTGAGCTCACATTTTTTTTATATATTCGTTTGTTGCATTTGTATATATTTGCAGGGCACGGCGGGCCCCGTCCCCTCATATGATTCTTTTCGTCCGTTGAGGGCCGTGGGAAAGTTTGTGGTTTGGGCCTTTTTTTCCCTAACCGGGGTTTTTATATTATGTTCCGGGGGATCCTATTTCCCTTTGGCCCCCCCTTGCATTTGTACATTTTTGGGGCCCCGGGGTTTATAGCCGGTTTTGATATATATCCGGTTGTGTTCGAGATGTGTTTGAGATAGTTTGATATAATTCCCAGGGTTTGATATTTTC
>NW_026719212.1:0-12388 GCF_029784015.1 Lycium ferocissimum | reverse complement strand
TTCAAGAATGGGTTTGGATTTAATTCAAGTTCGAGGAGAAGGGCCACCATAGAAGATCATACCGTATGTTGGATTTGTGCAAAGACTGGCAGATCGGTTCCAAGAAGTCAAGTTCAAGCATATACCAAGAACACATAATGAGTTTTCTGATGCATTGGCAATAATAGCATCCATGATTCAGCATCTTGACAGTAGATACATTGATCCTGTCAGAGTTGAAATCAGAGATCAACTGGCTCATTGTGCTTTTGTAGAAGTAGAGACTGATGGAAAACCTTAGTACGTTGACATGAAAATGTTTCTGGAGAAAGGAGAACATCCCGAAGGAATTACCATCAATCAGCAGAAGACCATCAGAAAATTGGCGAATGGTTTCTTCCTCAACAAGAATGTTCTTTTTGCGTAGATGCGTTGACTCCATCAAAGCCACAAGATTGATTGAAGAAGTGCATGGCGGAACTCCGGTGCCTCAGAATGGTTCGTGCTAGAAAAGAAGATTTTAAGAACTGGTTATTACTGGATGACCATGGAGAATGATTGTAGCAAATTCGTCCAGAAATGCCACAAGTGTCAAATTCATGGAGGCTTGATAAAGGTTCCTCAAATAGAACTGAATGTTATGACATCGCCGTGGCCATTCGCCACTTAGGGCATAGATGTAATAGGACCAATTGAGCCAGCTGCGTCAAACAAACACCATTTCATCGGTCGCATAGTGTCACGACCCAACTGGAGGGCCATGACAGGCACCCGGTGCTAACCCACCCGGGCACCTCTTATCGTACATTCATATTCACATCTAGGTGAGCCACATGGCCTATCAACAAAATTTGCCTCAATAATACCATTTTCAATAGCTAAAAACACTTTTATACATCAACATCAATAACTATGCCCTTACACATATACACAAGCTGACAAGGCTAATAAAATAATATACCAAAACGTGAGCCGACAAGGCAAAAGACATCTACTATACATGACTGTCTACAAGCCTCTAAGAAGAGTATGAAACATCATCATAAGGATGGGACAGGATCCCGCCATGCCCATATATACACAAAAGAATAGTACCCACAGCTGCAGTTCCGGATCAAATGGAGCTCCTCTAAGTAATCTCTAAATAAGCAGCCTAAGGATCAAGTCTATCTCCCTATCCACCTGTGGGCATGACGCAGCGTCCACAAACAAAAGGACGTCAGTATGAATAATGTACTAAGTATGTAAAGCATAATCAATAGCATAATGGAAGCATGAGAATATAGCATAAGATAGAAGAGTCATAGGAGGATAAAGCTATTTATACCTCTAGCGTCGTTCATTGTATTTACTTACCCTCTTTCTAATGGGGACCTCCCATTTCATACATTTATACTTATAGTAGTATCATACCCGACCATAGAGGTTTGGTGTCTTACATACCCGACCATGATAAGGTTCGGTGTTACACATACCTGGCCCTATCGAGGCTCAGTGTCATCCGTACCCATCTGTAGTGGTGTGCGCGTAATAGATATCATACCCGGCCATATAAGCTCGGTGTTACATAATGGCCATACGTAGATATACATGTATTCATAGGAGTCCATAAGTATCATCAACATCATCATCGTCATCGTTTTCATTACCCTTCCTTGTAGGATCAATCTGTCATATAAAAGAGGTACTAGTATCGTGAAAATATCGCAGAATCCGCGAGCTTTAGTAATTCTAGGGATGGAGTCATTTGGAAGACATTTTGGAACCCACGAGAAGGTATATATCAAAGGAATCATGCCTTAACGAGTTAAAGGGTTAGCCTTACATACCTCATTGTTTTTAACTACTTAACGTTCCCGTCGAAGCTTCGGAGAATCTACATTTAGAAGGATTCATACCATGGTTAAGCCGTAATGATACTCTTTAGATGCAAACTAGAATAATTCATGATCTAACAGAAAATTGGGCAAGATTTCCCCCTATTTCATCAACTTCCACCATATTACAAAGCAACTCCCAAATAACCATAACACATCCACAATATCATAATCAAGTAATCACATTCCATTAAGCCTCCAAAATTCATCCTTGTGTTCAACTTATACCAACAACCTACACACCCATTTTAGCACATTTTCATACAAAACGCTTCCTCATCACTATTACTACCTTCCATAAGAAGATTATATCCATATTATACTAAGAATCATGACTCAAAGCTAGCTTACTACTCAAAACATCATAAAAGTTACATTTAACCCTCATTTTCTACTTTCTTCTTCAACCCAAGTTATTCAACAACTAAGCATTCATGATAACATGAAATAAGAATGAAAACTAACCTTTATCCAATAGGAAATGAGCTTTGAGTGCCTATCAACTTATATGAAAACCCTAGCTTCAATACCCAAGAATTTCTCGTAGTCTACTAACCTCATGTGACGTCTAACACACAAGTATCTTGATTCTTGCCTCTTGTCTTTGTTTTCAAGTTGGAGGAATAAGCTTGAGAAAGGTTTGGAGCTCTCAAGACTCAAATGTGGGAACAAAATAAAAGAACAAGGTTATTTATTTATACAAAAATAAGAAATTTGCCCGATGGACTTATAATGCATTTCACTATACGGTCCGTATAAGTGGACCGTATAAAACCACTAAGAAAATACCCCTCTCTATAAGGGTTATGTTATACGGACCCCCTTATACGGACCATATAAAGTTATACGGACCGTATAAGTGGTCGTATAACCCACTGTTTTCCGAAACTTTCTCTCGTTGATTTGTTTGACTTCTAATCCTTGTGGAACCTTCTTGGCACTTATATAACACTTCATAAACCATACAATAGGCCTTATGGCAGCCCCTCAAGACGTTACCAAATAAATATTAGCTCAATTATAGCGAAAACCTTTCCGAACACGACTTACCTTTCACTTCCTTCAACAAACTAAATTTCGCATATTCATATGGCTTCAAAATCTTATAGTATGCACTTTAAGCTATCCAATACTCTCCTTAATCTCGTAAGGATTTCATGTTCATCTAAAGCTCACATTAGTCTACTTACAAGGCAACAAATCCGGAATTTTTTGAGGTGTAACATTCTTCCCCCCTTAGGAACATTCGTCCTCGAATGTTAGGTTCTTAGGGATTCTATAAAAAATTTGCTAGAGTTTCCCCTGTAACATGGCACTACCATCCTATCAAAGCTACCCAAAATACATCGCCTTACAGGGCTACAACAACAAAATCAATAACCATGGCCACACACGACCAAGAAAGCATCAAGGAAAGCACTACATACTCGAGGAAAATAGCTGTCGCCCAAGTCTCCCTCTCGAGGCAGAAATAAATGCGTGCCTAAACTTCATGTTTTCTACTTCTCAAGTCATTTCCTCTATTATTATTTCTCCATAAGACTTTAACTGGCTACATCTTGGTCCCGAGTCTCCGTACTTGCCCATCTAGAATGAAAATGGGAACTTTCAGAGGGATAATTGTTTGGTGACTTGGACATCATCTATTGGTACAACTCGGGAAGGATTCTAATGCACTCACGAAGATCGACACATGAAAAATCGCATTTGACCGACTCCAAATTCGGGCGTAGATCTAATTCATAAGCCACTGCTTAATTATGACAATCTCATAAGGTCCAATGTACCAGGGACTGAGCTTGCCCTTTTTACCAAATCTCATGATTCCTTTCATTGGAGACACCTTCAAGAATAGCCAATCTTTCACTTGAAACTCTAAGTCCCTTCGACAATTATCTCGCATGTGATTTCGACGTACTCGGTGCGAATAACCGATCCCGTATGAGCTTCGATTTTCTCTATAAATACCGAACCAAGTCTGGCCCTATCAATTTTGTCTCTCCTACTTCGAACCACCCAATTGGAGATCTACACTTGCGCCCATATAAAGCCTCATACGGGGCCATTTGGATGCTAGAATGATAACTGTTGTTTTAAGCAAATTCAATAAGAGGTAAGTGATCATCCCAACTACCTCTAAAATCCAACACACATGCATGTAGCATATCCTCAAGAGTCTGGATGGTTTGTTCGCCTGTCCACCGGGGCCAGGGTGAATCGTGCTTAGACCTACCCGAGTCCCCAAAACCTTCTTGGAAAGTTTTCCATAAATTAGCTAAATTGAGTCCCTCTATCGGAGATAATAGACATCGGAACACCGTGAAGTCGCACTATCTCTTTACTACAAAGCTTTGCATACACCTTCATGTAGTTCGACCGGTAAGAAATGAGCCGACTTCGTGAGTCTATCCACAATCACCCATATAGAATCATACTTACGTCGAGAATGGGGTAAGCATGTAATGAATTCCATGTTAATTACTTCCCATTTCCAAGTCGGAATTTCTATAGCTTGCAACAATCCACCGGGCTTTTGGTGCTCAATTTTCACTTGCTGACAGTTAGGACATCGAGCTACGAATTCCACTACGTCCTTCTTCATTCCATTCCGCCAATATATAGATTTAAGATCATGATACATTTTTGTTGCTCCGGGGTGAACAGAATAACGGGAACAATGGGCTTCCCTCAATATTTGGTGGCGTATTCCTGCAACATTAGGAACACATAACCTGCCTCGACATCGAAGAACTCCATCTCCAGAAATCTCAAAGGATGACTTCTTCTTCTGAGGGAGTGTATTTCTATAATGAGCTAGCATAGGATCCTTGTATTGACGCTCTTTCATTTCAACTACTAGCGACGAGACCGCTGAATTTTGAATGGTAGCTCCCATATCACCCGAGTCCATTACCCAGACTCCTAGGCTAGCTAACTGCTGGAGCTTACGAGCTAACTCTCTTTTCTCTGGCTGAACATCACATAAACTTCCCATAGACCTACGGCTAAGAGCATCAGCCACAACGTTCGCCTTCCCGGGATTGCATAGACGTTAACATCATAATCTTTCAACAACTCCAACTATCGCCTTTGCCGCAAAAGCCTAATTCTTTCTTTCTCGCTTAAAAAATATACACGAGGCTCTTATGATCCGTCTAAATATCAACATGGATGCCACGTATAATGTCTCCACATCTTCAATGCATGAATCACTGTACCCAACTCAAGATTACGGGCCGGATAATTTTTTTTTCATGCCATACGTTGAATCGCTCGAGGACAGGCAATCACCTTACCATGCTGCATCAATACACATCCTAATCCAACACCCGAAGCATCACAATAGACAACATAACCATCTGGTCCCTTTGGAAGTGTCAGGACTAGGGCAGAAGTTAATCTATTCTTTAACTCTTGAAAGTTACGTTCGCAAGCATCCGTCCATTGAAATTTAGCTAATTTCTGGGTTAACTTCGTGAGTGGTGCAGAGATAGAACAAAAACCTTCTATAAACCTCCCGTAATAACCCTCGCTAAACCCAAAAAACTACGAACCTCCATAGGGTGTTGTGGCTCCTAAGTTCACGGCCTCAATCTTTTGGGTATCTACCGAATACCATCGCTAAAAAATAATGTCCCCCAAAAGGTCACCGAATTCAACCAAAACTAGCACTTTGAAATTTGGCAACAACTCCTCGGTTTTGAAGAACTTGCCACGGTACGTAAGTGATCTACATGTTCGGCTTGGACTCAGAATATCACCAGATATCGTCAATGAACACAATCACAAATAAATCTAGGAAAGGCCTGAACACATTGTTCATCAAATCCATGAATACTGCCGGTGCATTAGTTAGCCCAAATGACATTACCCGGAACTTAAAATGACCGTATCTTATTCTGAAGGCCGTCTTGGGAATATCTTCCTCCCTAACTCTCATCTGATGATACCCGGATCTCAAGTCTATCTTTGAAAACCATTTGGCGCCTTGTAGTTGGTCAATAAGTCACCAATCCTTGGAAGCGGATATTTGTTCTTGATCGTCACCTTATTCAGTTGCGTGTAGTCAATGTACATTCGCAAGAAGCCATCTTTCTTTCTTACAAATAGCATGGATGCTCCCCACGGGGAATAACTAGGTCTAATAAAGCCCTTTTCGAGCAAGTCCTTCAATTGCTCTTTCAACTCTTTTAACTCTGCAGGAGCCATCCTATAAGGAGGAATGGATATGTCTTTAGTATCCGGTAGCACATCAATGGCAAAGTCAATCTCCCGCTCTGAGGGAAGGCTTAGAAGCTCATCCAGGAATACATCCGGAAACTCATTCACCACAGGAACAGACTGAAGAGTCGGCGATTTGGCTTCTATATCATGAACCCTGACTAAATGATAAATACAACCTTTAGAAATCATTTTTCTTGCCTTGAGATAGGAAATAAACCTACCTTTTGGAGATGCTGTATTTCCTTTCCATTCTAAAAATGGTTCTCCCGGAAATTGGAAGCGAACCATTGTCGTTCTATAATCAACATTGGCATATCAAGAAGCCAACCAATCCATGTTCATAATAACATCAAAGTCCACCATTTTCAACTCATGTAAATCAACCATAGTACGGTGATCACAAATCACAACTATACAATTTTTATATACTCGACTAGCTATTACCGGTTCACCAATGGGTGTCGATACCTCGAAAGGTTTGATTAACCCCGATTTGACCCTAAATCGACCCACAATATGTGGAGTAGCATATGACAGTGTGGATGCCAGATCTATCAATGCATATACATCAAGAGAAAATACCGATAACATCGTGGCCCGGGTGGCCTTGCCTAACCCGAATCGCCTCTGAAATGAGAACCTGAAGCCTTAAAACTCTGACTTGGCCCGGAGTGAGTAGATCTATCAAATCTCTAGCCCATATCCGTTACCATGACCGAAGCATACCTAGCCAAAGAATTGAAGCGGAGACTGTACTTTAAGGCACTCATACTTCCTTGCCGAAGATTGAAGAACTTATCGGATCTAGCCTACCAAACCTCAGGAGGCAAGTAATGTCGGAGGAAGGCATCACAAAATTCTTGCCATACCAGGGGAGGTGCATTAACTCCCCTTGAAGCCATCCAAATCGTATACCAATGAACCGCGACATCCCGTAATCTATAGGACGCTAACTCTATTGATTCAATATCTGAAGCATGCATTAATCGAAGTGTCCTCAACATCCCATCAATAAAGCTCTGAGGGTCCTCATCCAGCTTTGACCAGAAGAACTCCGGTGGGTTTAAGCAAGTAAAATCATGGGCTCTTGCACTAATAGCCCTATCACCTTGACCTGTACCTTCCCGCTAGGTCTGAGCGGCAACTAACTGAGTGAGCAAATGAATGGCCTCTTTCACATCTTGGCCCGAAGCATCTAGTGGAGGAGCTAAGGCTGAGGCTCCCTCATGCTCCTCTGAAGCGGGTAGTGAGTGAGAGGACTGAGATCGAGCTGCGTTCGGGGACTCACCCTCCTCTATAACCGGTGGCGGTATTCTTTCATCCCGCTTTTCCATCACTGTCTTGCCCTTTTGGGCTACTGTAGCTTTCCTCTTTACAGGCATTTCTGAAATACATAATACACGGTTAAGGAAAGAGAAATTCTTATATCATGGCTCTATCGCACGATCAATGAAGAAAGAAAGTCATTCATTCCCAAAATGCCCAGAGCCTTCTGTTTATAAGTGTGGCACGCAACACACCCATAAACAAGACTCTACTAGACACAAATCAGAGACACACCTTAGAATAGAACTGCTCTGATACCACTTTTGTCACAACCCACCGGAGGGCCATGACGGGGACCCGGTGCTAACCCACTCGAGCACCTCTTATCGTACATTCATATTCACATCTAGGTAAGCCACATGGCCTATCAACAAACTCTATGCCTCAATAATACCATTTCCAACGGCTAAAAACACTTTTATACATCAACATCAACAACTATGCCCTTACACATATACAAAAGCCGACAAGGCTAACAAAATAATATACCAAAACGTGAGCCGACAAGGAAAAAGACATCTACTATACATGGCTGTCTACAAGCCTCTAAGAAGAGTATGAAACATCATCATAAGAATGGGACAGGACCCCGCCATGCCCATATATACACAAAAGAATAGTACCCACAGCTGCAGCTCTGGATTAAATGGAGCTCCTCTAAGCAATCTCTGAATAAGCGGCCTTTCACTTCCTTCTAACCAAATAAATATTAGCTCAATTATAGTGAAAACCTTTCCGAACACGACTTACCTTTCACTTCCTTCAACAAACTAAATTTCGCATATTCATATGGCTTCAAAATCTTATAGTATTTGAACTTGCTATATGATGAGGTGATTTTGGGGATTAGAAATGGCTAAAGTTGATTACAACAGACCTTGACTGAAACCTGGATGGTTTGTTAAACTTACAAACCTGTTTATTTAGTATTTGAAATTATTTTAAGTTTAGAACTAGTTTAAATGGCTTAAAACTCTGTTGCTAAGTCTATCTTGATTACTCTGTGTGTCCTCTTAGAACCATGCTTGATTCTACATCTGTATTTGGGTCTATTTGCTTAAATTTTGAGAACGAAACTAAGCTAAAGCTACCAACTTAAGACCCTGCACTTAGACAGAATTCTTTCATATTATTGTCATTTAACCTAAAAACTGGTAATAGATCATAGGTTGCATATCACATAGTAACTATAGGATCTTGTAGAGGATTCAATTCACATTAGCTGGATTCTTTTGTATAAGATATGTGCATTTCTGCTATTTTGAAAGATGCACTACATCTTGTTTTTTTTGGAAAACTTCAAATTTGCTTGCGACTAAGTGAAGATTGTATGTGCACCTGTCTCAGCTGGGATGTTTGTGAAATTGTTTCCATTACTTTCCTTTGACTAATTTGCCATATTTTAAAATTGTGAACTTTTTAAAGAATTGAAAGGCGAGAGTGATGAGTGTAAGACCGAAAGTTTGTTACTTGTGCTAGAAAGAAATTAGGAAAAGGTTGTAAGTTTGAAAATATGAAGGTGCTTTTCATTTTGTTGATTAACTTGGTTGTTCCTTAACCTTCACTTAGTGTCTTATCTTGTATTGATTCTTAGTGACGCTACATATTTCCAGTCTGTTTGGAATTGGCCTCTTTGTTTGATTGGGAAAACTTATAAGAATATGCAGTCCTGTTCTTCTTATTTGTTGTGCATCATTGTGTCTTTTTAACACAACTGCTAAGTATGGTCTCTGCTTATGAATACCCACTTGCCCCCTCTTTAAAATTGCCTGAATTTGCAAGATTGATTCACCTAAGCCAACATTAGAAGCTTATGTATAATTTAACTTTGAAAACAAATTGAGAATTGCAGTCTTGAAATCTCAAGAAACTGAGTATTGCTCCTGAATGATCCTGTTTAGCACTAGCCTAGATTTTAAATTTAGGTACACCATTCTATTTTTTATCACCTTTGGACTCTGTCAAAAAATAGGCTTAGCTTGGCTGGAAGTTTTGTTTGTGGTTGTATTTGTGGAAACTGCATACCTATCCTTAAAAATTGGAACTTTGAAAAGCTTTATTTGACTAAGTGTTGCCTTTACTATTAGCCTAGACTGATCATGAATTTTAAAGGATAAATTGACTTCAAAAAACTATTTTCCTGCATTAAGTGTTGAACATAGTCTCTTATGCATTTGCCTTGGTTAAAAATGCTTGTTCTTTTCCTGTTCATTGGTTGGGATACTGTGTGATAAGCTTTGCCTAAACCTGTCATTTTAGACTACAACCTTAAGTTGTCTATATGCTTGATTGCTTGGTAAAATCTGAATATTTTTGAATCTGGAAAGTCTGGATCATTTCTAGGAATTTTTGAGTTTCTTTGGGTAGTTAAAAGAGGTATTTGTAGAGTGAATATTAAAGAATAAATAGTGTATGTTGGTTGTATATGGAGGGTATGCCCTTTAAAGGGCTTTACTCTCCATATGAGAGTATATCATCTAGTATACCATGTATATCATATTTTGACACTAAGAAAATTTTATGCCTATTCCAATAGTTGGGTCAGTTGGGCCCGTTCGATGCTCCAGCAGATTTATATTTTTGAAAAAATGTCCCTTTTTGCATAATTGTCCCCCTCCCCATTAGTTTAGTGATTATGGGCCTAGCCCAATTCTGTTGTAATTTAATTTTTGGCATTGTAATTTAATTTGTGTCCTTAAATTGAGTACTAATACATTGTATGCCCATTTTTATTTGTAAGCACCCCCATTCGTTGGTGGATCCAACGAGGCCCACCAACTCACTTAGATCGAGTCAACCTCATTATGGACAAGCTAAGCATTTGGAGCGGATTTGGAGCGAACATAATTGCATTTTATTTCTGTTGGGCTTGGTAGGCCCAACTCCCTCACTTTATATTATTTATTTGATGAAATATGTTTATTGGAGCCCTTTAAAAAATTGTCACGAATTTAGAGTTGCCAAAAACTATTTTTAAGATATAAAAAACTGATTTTTGATGAATGATAATCTGCAAAAAATTGAATTTTAGACCAAAACTTCCCTATGGATAAAAATGGACATTTCTTATGCAAATCATGATTCTTGACAAAAAATAACTTGACAAATTTATGGACATTGGGACAAATTGGGTTGGCCACTATGGACAAGATGGACTTAAAATATGTTTTGGATGGACTAAAGATCTAAAAAATATAAAATATGGTTAAAGTATGGATAATAATAGTATACCAAAAACGATTTTATAAAAACTAAAAACCTTTTTTCTAAAAAATTAGGGTGGGCTTACGTAGTGTTCTATTTAGGTTAACGCCTTTGGGTTTTAATCTAGGTGTTCTAGTCCGAAACTCAAACGCCCAATTTTGGGCAAAACTTTACCACTTTCGTTTCTTGAAAATGCGATATATTTTGTATGAGTGATTAAACTCTTTGTTGTGGAAATATAAGCCAAAATATTTTTTCACTATAAACAATCCATATCTACAAAGGCATATTGTTAGAACCCGTAGGTCAATCGTATTTTACGGATACTTAATACCAGAGTACCTAACACCTTCCGGTGGAATCATCGAACCGCCACACATACTTTGGTTATATTAGGTTTCTTTTAAATTTAGCCTTTTAAATGAACCCTTTTCGAATTGGTTTTCTAATTTCCTAAAGATTAGGTAGTGGCTCTAAAAATAAAGTCCATTTAGAGCATCATCACGTAGAGGTATATTTTTTCCTTTTTTAAATTAAGATTGACAACCATACTTCCCGGACACTTTCCTTTTAAATGAGGCAAGTGCAAATACGAATCGGAAAAATACGAACCGCTACACTTATGAGATTGAACATTATGTTTTCTTGGTATCTCCTACGGAATTGGATGAACCTAATGCATTGCGAGGCTTCAGGAATCCTGGAAAAAGATGAATGGATGAAAGCGGTGTCACACCGATCCCCGATGGGGCGCTGATGGGCACTCGACCCTTTACTTAGAGTCGAGCGAACCCACCTCTCGTTATACTCACAATCTCCGAACTTTCAGGTCATGAATTGAAATGCATAACGGAAGCTTTTTAGAAAAATATTCTTTTCGTCTTTCTTAAACCAAGTAAACTGTAATCATATGAAATCTGTAAAGTAATGTATAAGAATACATCGGCTTTACGGAACGCTTGCAAAGCGGCATACTATATACGTGACTTTGTCACCAAAGTCTCTAACATAAATCATTATACCGTGACATGAATACTCCTACCCGGCAACACTCCGAAAGAAATGGAGCTCGCCAATCCGGGGAACATCTTCTAGCCATATCCTCTATCGTCGCCTTTACACTGCGTGGCATGAAACGCGGCGTCCACACAAGAAAAGGACGTCGGTACGAATAATGTGCGGGTATGTAAGGCATGAATAATAACATAATATAGATATGAAAAGTAACAATGAGTAAGAGAGATAACCGAACCTGCGGATGCCTCATAAGGCGGATGTCATGCGTACTAGCCTTTTTTAAAAAAAAAAAACATTTCATACATATACATAGTAACATGCCGGCCATAAAGCCGCTCGGTGTGAAAGTAACATGCCGGCCGTGAAGGCTCGGTGTGATATATAAGTAGTATCATGCCCGGCCATTTAAGGCTCGGTGTTATCATCATTAGCTCGCGTCTAGGCCTCCCGCGTGCCGGCAATATCATAACATGCCCACTGCAGTGGTGTGCACATCTACGTGCGCCCGGCCGACTATGGCGCGGCGGGTGTGAGAAAATACATACATATATATATATAGCATGCATAAGAGCCCAATCAAAAGCCACAATCAGATCGGAGTGACGTAAGGTGGTGAGCCTCCGAGTATATTATGGAATACTCATCGTCACTTTATCTCACCTTGAAGGAACAATTATTATAAGGTGAGACCAACAACAATGAATAAAGTTAAGAAAAGCCAAAAGTTAGCTCAATATTCTCATATCGTCATTGAAATCATA
>NW_026719211.1:0-11779 GCF_029784015.1 Lycium ferocissimum | reverse complement strand
CAAATTTCATCTTAATGTTGTAGAGGGTAAGGGAATGTGATAATATTGTTATGTGACTTGTCCGTGTAGATTATCGAAGACTATCGATACATCTTGTTCATGATATTGTGGTGTCTTACTTGTCGATTCTTGATATCAGGATAGTATTCTATATGACTTGTGTAGAATTTCATGATATTGTTGGTGTACCCATGCTTGGTTTCTTGTGATATTGATCATCTTATTGTTAACTCATACATTACACGCATTCTCATCCTTCATGATACACTGTTAATACATTAATGATACTTGAGGAAACACTGTGATGAGCTGGGCGCAGTTGGATGAGAGTGACGTGAGGTCTGATATCCGATGGTTATCCCAAAATCATGATTGAGTGGTAGCAATTGCCGAGGCTTGTGTTGGAGCCATGAGGTACATGGACTCCGCGGGTCCCTCATGGGTTGTGCTGATGAAAATCCTCCGTGGGCAAAGATCCAGAGTTCTGTCTATCTGTTGGGCAAAGATCTGGGACGAGTAGTACATGGACCTTACGAGTCACCCTGGGTTGTGCTACCGAGACACCGATACTTCCATCCGACGTACATGTGTACACAGTATTAAATTGCATTGCATACACATTTCATACATTATTGCATTTGGCTCTGCTGTGATGTAGTTGTGCTATATGGATTCAAATCTGGTATATTGAGACTTGACATAATTGGGTTTAGTTGCTATACTCATAGGCCGTGATCTGGGATTACCTTGTTGACTGTTCATTGGTCCAGTTGTATGAGTTGTTTGCTTAAATTAGGTGAATACTGAATATCAGAATGACGAGTTGACTTCAATACTGAGATTGGATAGTGTAATGATACTTGACTTGTGATACTTGTGTGAAATCACCTTGTGTATAGTAGTGAGATAGAAGGATATATAATGTAAGTTGGGTAATCAGATCACTATGGAAGAGTTAGTGATATTAAGAATCTTGATGTGATGACAAGCGGTAGGTAATGTGCGTGTTGATCTAGTTTACCTGCCATGCTTATTTGTGTTAACTCTTTTACTGATATTTTCTTCTAACCGTTGTCGTCCTATGATGCTTACTCAGTACGTGTTGTTGTACTGATACTGCTCTTGCTACATCCCTTTTAGGGTGTAGATTGTTTCAGGTTATTGATTGTTGAAATATCTAGAAGACGCACGGTGCCTATCTCGAAGACCTCCATCCACTTCATTCCCAGATGGAGGCTGGGTGTTACACCCCGTAGTTTAGTACGTGAAAATTTATAAGTGTTGGACGCTCTAAGTATGGACACTGGAGTGCCCTTCAAGGATGTATGATATTAAACTAAATAATCCTATGGTCATGACGGTTTACGTTCATATAATAAGCTATGGGAAACTCCAGGACCAAGCAAATCGAAGAAAATAAATTTGTCGAAAATTTGGAAAAAGTTGACAGAATTTTGGGTCAAATTTGGAGGGGTATATCTTCTAGTATATTAAGAGTTTTAAGGTCTTTCAAAAGCCTAAAATGAAGTTCGTCGAGTCTAGTTTCCAATGCAATAAATTGCTCATCGATACGATGTCGGAGTAGAGAATTACGGATGTTACAAGTACAAATTGACGAATAAACGCGTGCTACGATGAACTTTTACGGTATATATATATATATATATATATATATATATATATGAAATGTGTCAAGAGTACGTCGGGGGCCTTGTCCCGACTTGTATACCTCAGTCATGTTCATAGAGGCTTTGAAGACAGTTCACGGTGCATGACTTAGTCATAGTGTGACAGTAGCAATGTTGGCATCATGGGTCTATTATATATATGCTTATGCATGATATTATGTTCATATTTAGCCTCTTGATCTTATTGTTGCCATTCGAGACATAGAGGATATGAGTTGTAAGTTGGTTCGCTCGGTTTTCGCAAGGTGTCGGGTGCCAATCACGCCTTACCTAGGGTGGGGTGTGACAGCTGGTCTTAGTGTCATTATTGTATTTCTGGATCCACATTAGTCGTTGTTATACTAGTCTAGGCCGAGTTATGGGAATAGAAATGAGTCATTGTATTTATTTAATCATTGTAATCTCCTCTGCTATGTGGTTTATATTGATTTGATTTCTGCTGTTATTCATTCATATATTGAAGAAAATGAATTTGTTCTTTACTTGGGAAAATGTTTTATTTTGATTGAGAGTTCGCCTACCGAGGTGAAAATGCTAGGTGCCTGCGCGATCCTAAATTGGGTCGTGACATCTATACCTGCACCGTGAAATGCAGGCCCCCCAGCAAAAAGGGACGTAAGTACATTTGAATTGTACTTATATGTAAAACCAACTGAAAGAATACATAGTTGCGGGGTTCTCTAGGGAATGGACAACCCAAATACATAAACATAAGATATCTCTAAATACTGAAGGTTGAACTGAAACTGAAACATAAGGGTAATTAAACATAACATAAGGAAATTCACTTGTTTATCTAAGTTCATAAATGTTACACCTCGGAAATTCCGGATGTGTTGCCTTATGGATAGGCTAATGTGAGCTTAAGGTAATTATGAAATCCTTATGAGAGTAAGGGAAGCATTAGATAGCTTAAAGTGTATACTATAAGAATTTGAAGTTATATGAATATATGAGCCTAAGTTCGTTGAAGGAAGTGAAATGTAAGTCGTGTTCGGGAGGCTTCCGCTATAATTGAGCTAATATTTATTTAGAAATATCTTGAGGGGATGCTATAGGGCCTATTGTATGATTAATGAAGTGTTATATAAGTGTCAAGAAGGTTCCACGAGGATTGGAAGTCAAACGAGTCGACGAGAATGGAAATCGAAATTTTTCCAGTTGTACGGACATTTGTACGGACCGTATAAATTATACGGCCCGTATAATGGTCCGTAGGTTTGTTCCAGAGAAGGGTGTAGCTCGGTGGTGTTATAAGGCCTGATTATACGGACCGTATGAATTATACGGCCCGTATAATAGGCCATATAAATCGGGTCGGGTCACATTTTTATTTTATAAGGACGGACGACCCTTGCTCATTTTCATTTCCCACATTTCATCCACGCTCTCTAATGCTCCAAAACCATTCTCCAAGCATATTTTACCCAAACCCAAGAGATTACAAAGATCAAATAGCATGAATCAAAGTGTTCATGTGTTAGAAGGCTTCCTAGGGTTGGTAGATTTCAAGAAAACTTGGGCATTGTGGCTAGGGTTTTTGCACAAGTTGATAGCTGCTCCAAAGCTTGTTTCTATGGGATAAAAAGGTTAGTTTCCATGCTTATTTCATGTTAATGAGAATGTTTGATTGTAAAAAAACTTGGGTAGAAGAAGAAAGTAGAAAAGGAAGTCTAAATGTAGCTTTTATGATTAGTAAACTAAATTGAGTCATGATTCTTAGTATGATATGGATATAATCATGTTATGGAAGGTAATAGTGGTAATGAAGAAGCATTATATGAAAATGCGCTAAAATGAGTGTGAAGTTGTGGGCATAAGTTGAACATAAGGATGAATTTTAATGGCTTAATGAAGTGTGATTACTCAATTATGATTATGAGTGTATTATGGATGTTATTGTGGTTGTTGGGAGTTGTTTTGTAAAATGGTGGAAGTTGACGAAATAGGGGAAATGCTGTCCAATTTTCATTAGATCATGAATTATTCTAGTTTGAATTTAAGAGTATTATTAAACCTTAACCATGGTATGAATCCTTCTAAATGTAGATTATTCAAGCTTCAACGGTGAACGTTATATTTTTAAGAAGACAAACAAGTATGTAAGGCTAACCCCTCTTTCATTAAGGCATGATTCCTTTGCTGTACATATCCTTTCATGAATTCCATAAAGTCTTCCAAATGACTCTATCTCTAAGATTACCAAAGCTTACGATTCTCGATACATACGCGATTCTATTGCATCCCTTCTATGATAGTGATCCTCCAAGGATAGACGTAACGAAAACGATGATGGTAATGATGTTGATGATACTCATGAGCTCTTATGTATATGTGTCTATGTATGACTAATATGTAACACCGAGCTTATATAGCCGGGTATGATACCTATCGCGCGCTCACCACTGAAGTTGGGTACGGATAACATTGAGCCTTGGTAGGGCCAGGTACGTATAATCACCGAGCCTTGTCATGGCTGGGTATGTGAAACACCAAACCTTGATAGTCGGGTATGGTATGGGTACGAGTATGGATATGAATATGAATATGAATATGAATATGAATATGAATACGAATACGAATATATATATATATATATATATATATATATATATATATATATATATATATATATATATGTATGTATGTACACGAGTAAGCATTAGAAATGGAAGGTCACTATAAAAGACAAGTAAGTAGATACGATGAAGGCCACTAGAGGTACAAATGACTCTATTACCTCCTGATTCTCCCATCTTATGTTATTTCTTGTGCTGTCTATTATGCTCCTACTATGATGTTGATTATGCTTTACATACTCAGTACATTATTCGTACTGACGTCCTTTTATTTGTGGACGCTGCGTCATGCCCGCAGGTGGACGGGAGACAGTTTGATCCATAGATTTCTTATTCGGTGATCGTGTGGGAGCTCCATTTCATCCGGAGCTACAGCTTTTGGGTATTATTCTTTTGTGTACATACATATGGGCATGGCGGGGTCCTGTCCCGCCTATACTATGTCACCTACTCTTCTTAGAGGCTCGTAGACAGTTGTGTATGGCTAGATGTCTTGTAGCCTTGTCGGCTCATATTTTGTATATCATTTTGATAGACTCGTCGGCTTGTGTATATGGATATGGGCATTGTTATTGACAATGATATAAATGTATTGTTGCCCAACGAGATTAGCACTATTGATGTATGTAAATTATGAGTAAGCCATGTGGCTCACCTAGATGTGAATGTGAGAGTACGATAAGAGCTGCCGGGTGGGTTAGCACCGGGTGTCCGTCATGGCCCTCTGGTTGGGTCGTGACAATAAACTATGGCCTCGGGCCCATACAATAATATATAACATGTGCCCTTGGGCCCATATAACATCTGGCCTCGGACCAATATAATGTCTGGCATCGGGCTCGTAAATGTCTGGCCTCAAGTCCATATAACATCTGGCCTCAGTCCTATAAAATGCCTGGCCTCGGGCGCATATAACGTGTGGCCTCGAGCCCATATAACGTGTGGCCTTGGGCCTATATAAGTAGTCGTTATTTTGTAAATCATGACATAAGTATGTGAATTCATAGGTTCATCATATTATAATTGTAACATGGATACTAAGTAACACTACCACAAAACATGGAATCATACTATAGTTCTAACATGGTGGGTGAGCACTACTATCCTGAGGCATGGACTCATAGACTGCTCACAAAGTTTAGAGCATTAACTGTTCATAAGTATTCTAGGTTTTCATAACTGAGACTCATGAGATATCAAGAATGAGCCCACACTGATTACGTACTGAGTTCACGATATTCAGAATTACAATCATGAAAAACTATGAAATTATATCATTTAAGAATAGAAATTCTGAAGCTTTTCGTGAACCTAAGGCATAATCTCTATTTCTGAGGCAATTCGTAGTAATCATGAAAGAACGAGGTGTGGGGAAGATCAATAACATTCCCACACGTAAAGAGTTAGCCTTATATACCTCAAGTCCCGCTAACGCCACCAAACAGAATTTCCAAGGTTCAACAATCACTTTACAATTGATTTAGATAATAAAGATTAAAACTTTACACTTTTAATCGAATTCCCACCCTTTTCGAGAACTAGGGCTTTCAAGCCAAATTTGTGTTCTTGCTTTCATACGATTCACTCATGGATTCTAATGATATATAGATGATATATAGACCCTAAATGATCCCCATAACTATACTATAATTACATAAACTTACCTCATGATGAATTTCCAATTATTCTTTTCTTCAACCGTTCTTGAATCGAATTCTTACTATCTATGGAATAGATGAGGATTCTAGCGTTAATCTTTGTTAGATTGAGGTAATAATCAATGGGGTTTGAGTAATAACTGACCTTGGATGTTTTGGGAAAGCCCTAGGGTGTTTTTTTCTCCAAAAAGACGGTTTAGAACAAAGTGGGAAAAGTTTTTCGGAGTTGGGGATATATAAAACTCAAGAAAAATTATACCATGCAAAAATGGCTTGGAAGGATGTGTGTGGCATCATGTCCTGTGCCGCACTAGGAATATTTTTCAAAGTTCTAGAAATTATTCCTGGTGTGTCGCGGCCCAAGACGCTCCACGAGACGCGTATGCCTTTATTTTCACTGAACTCACAACGTTTAGTAAAAGAGGCATAAATCCAAGTACAGAGCTCTAATTGAGCTGGTTCATATATGGTTGTAAAGGTATTTCAAAGTGCTACAACTTTCTTGTTTTATGTTTTCTCAAATTCATAACCAATTTTCACGTAAATAGGATGGAAGGCAAACCTATCGTAAACTTGATCGATTCTATCTAATCTTATGCACCTCACTATTCATCTTGATTTTAACACAATTATTTCCACCCAAACTCATCCCGATGGGACTTCATATGGATAAAATGTCACATTGATACTCACTTAACTCATTTACACCAAACCCATATTGAGAGAGTTTTACATTATCTCACCCTTGGGATCATTCGTTCCTGAATGAGTATACTGGCTATACAAGTGACTGACTCTGGAATCTTAAAGAAATTGTGGAAGAGTTACTCTATAAATAGGACTATCCCAACATTTCCAACTACCTGCCATCTAATCATGTCATCCATACAAGCCTCATAGGGCATCTCATTACGTATCACATGGTATAACAGGGTATCCGAAACATAAATGTGACTGACGTGAACACATGAACACTGAGATGACATGAATACCAAGTACTGAACTTAAGAATACATGAGTATTGAACTGAATGGATATATGAATACTGAACTGAATGAATACTAAACTGGCTGAATACTGGGAACATGGAGATTATAACGTTAGATCTGAGTGTAAAGGTTTATTGCCTTAATCATTTTCTGCTTGCTCTTCAAATAGCTTCGGATAGTTGGACTTCATGTCCTCTTTGGCTTCCCACGTAATCTCTTCAACTTTGTTATTCCTCCATAGCACCTTTACTGTGGCAACTTCTTTAGTTCTCAACTTGCGAACCTAACGATCAAGAATAGTCATAGGAATTTCCTCATAAGATAGGCCATTATAAAGTGTAATTATTTCAATAGGGACAACCAATGAGGGGTCCCCCACACACTTCTTTAGCATGGACACATGAAGGTAGCTCAATCTCATAGGCTACTTGACCAATCCTTCGTAGAATTCTATTTGGAACGATATATCTGGGACTAAGTTTTCCTTTCCGCCCAAATCTCATAACACCCTTCATGGGTGAAACTTTCAGAAATACCTAATCATCAACCTAAAACTTCAAGTCTCTATGCCGCATGTCCAAATAGGACTTTTGGCGACTCTGAGCCATTTTCAACCGCTCTTAAATCAACGTAAATTTTACCATAGCCTGCAGGATGGACCAAATCTTGTCCCAACAAATTTGCTTCGCCAACTTCGAACCAACCAATTTGCGACCTACATTTTCGCCCATAAAGAGCTTCGAATGGTGCCATCTTGATACTAGAGTGATAGCTATATATGGAAATTCGATGAGAGGAGAGTGATCATCCCAATTACCTTTGAAATCTAGGGCACATGTCCTCAAGAGTCTGATAATGTGTTCTGCCTGACCATCTATCTGAGAATGAAAAGTTGTACTGAGATTTACCCTTGTGCCTAATCCTTTTTGAAAGGATTTCTAGAAATTTTTCTATGAACTGAGCACCACGATCTGAAATGATGGACAGTGGAGTCCCATGCAACCTGACGATTTCCTAAATATACAACTTGGCGTAATCTTCTACTGAATCGATAGTCCTTACTAGAAAATGTGTGATGACTTAGTATGTCGCTCTACATCCCCCAAATCAACTCATGCTTTCAGAATGAGCGACGCAAACCTGTTAAAAGTCCATATTCATCATCTCCCATTTCCAAAAGGGAATATGTATGTTCTGAGCCAACTCAACAAGCCTCTGGTTCTTGCCTTTCGGTTGCTGACAATTCAGACATTTAGTAGCAAATCTACTACATTCTTCTTTATTTCATTCCACCAATAAACGTCCCCATGGTACATTTTTCTATAACCTGGATGGATCGAATATCATGACCTTTGTGCTTCTTCCATAATTCTTTCTTTGAGTCCATCTACATATGTGTGACCTAATTCGTGAATCGTGATGGCAGCTACAATGTCCCCCCAGGCAGGCGAACCATTCCCAAATCATTTTAATCATTTAAAAGAATTATGCAAAAATAGACAATAATCAAGCTAATAGGTTCAAATTATATAATGATAAGTGCAGAAGTATTAATAACCCCAAAATTTGGTCTGGACTAGTACATGAGCCACTATTACATAGATGCAAGTTTGATAGAAAGTAAATACAAATCTCAAATATCAACACAGTCTCAGGATTGCAAGAAGAGAGTTAATTACAAGGAAGAGTCTCCGGGTTACGAATCTAATCCAAAAGCTCACCCTGGAATCTTTGTCCTGTAGAATCGGATCACCCCCAACGACGGAAACTGGAACTAGTAACAAACTCTGCACTCAAAAGAAGAGTACAGCGAGAGTAGCATTAGTACAAACAACACCTACTGAGTAAGCATTATAGATCGACTAAGATTATTTCATGCATACTAGCATAAAATCAACAAGATAAGAAGATAGTCACATAAAATTCAATCCAAGGTCACAAAATATCCCATAAGTGAATCACAACTTAAGAGAAAGCTTCTAATCCACAAGTCTGTCTTATCACAATAATCTCAATCGATAATCAGAACCCAAGTTCTGACCTAGGCAGCGTCATTACCCAGCGATCTAACCCAGTCCATAATCTGATCCATGCCACCATAATAATACGAACCGACCATACCAAATCAGAAATAAGAGTCGTATGATGATACATGATAATATGTAATGATGTGCAATGCAATGTAATGCACCGGCCAAATACCTCAAACCTGTACACACATGCTATGGTATAGTTTGCCCAATAGTCATGACTTGTAGGGGACCCATGGTGTCCATGCACCACCCGCTCCGGAACTGATCTCGCATCACGAGCCCATAACTAGGCCACAACCTCACCCCCAGTCAAATGTGCTTTTTAAACATATACTGTATGCAAGAATGAGTATTTAAGTATGGTTCAAGTCTAGAACCCTGAGATGAAACATCAACTCAAGAGTAAGCATGATCAATCAATGAAATCAAATGCCAATGAAAATGCAGGTCACAATGCCATAAGCCATATCGGGACTTAGATAACTCCGCTCAACTATGGAATGAATCATACAAAGCATCTCAGTCAACATAAAAGTCACCTCTTTCTTCAAAGTATCGCCATCATAACTAAGACTTTTGTCACCACAGTGTTCCATTTCCTTTCATAGTTTCCATAAGCCTTCCATCAATCATTTCCGGACCATTTGCATCATGTATGAATGTAGGAATGAGGAATCAGTGCAATGAATGTAAAGGAATATGCTATGAAGATCACAACCATCATAAGTTGTATCAAATCTTTCATAACTTCGTTACCATCAAAAATTCATAATCAAGATCTCATTCGTGCCTTATCACAAGTACACATCCAATTCAAGCCTAATCTCATTATCTGATCAAAATATGAATCTCAACGTATTTCCAATTTAACAGTCAATATGAAACATGATTAGCAAATAATATCAAGGTCAATAAATTCAAGGCACCATGCAACAAGTCATAACAAGACTCAGATAAATCACTCAACAACAACAAGGATATGTAACCATCTACCTCAACAAGAAGAGTATATATTGACTCCTTACTTCTCATATCATAGCAAATACACCTCCGATTTCAGTACATAAAGTAATGGCGACAAGCCCACATAATCAGAACTCATACCAACCTAGATAATAGTCCAACCAAACACCGTGTCCGAAGACCTAATCATCTTTCTCCCATCAATTCTATACAATATATATGTTTTGCTAATTAAAGTCTAACTAAAATAAGTCGTAACCTACCTCGAATGCAGAACAGGAGCCACAAACTACTCCACACGAGCCTTCTGTTTCTGAAACACCCCAGAATGATGGTAGTCTAGTAAATAACAACAGACCATATAATGAAACAAAATCCATATTTGGAACAATAGTTCCCCAAATACCCCTAACCATCCGAATGGTCGAAACTAGAATTTAAGGGTGAATTTATCCTACCCTCAGTCCCAATAATCATAATCCTCCAATTTAAAGGTTTCTAATCACTTTAGACCCTCCAAATCAGATTTTAGACAAAACCCACAATTTGGGTAAAACCCTAAGTCTCAATATATAATTTACACAATGATTACGAAATTCCCATCCTAGAAGGTGATAACCTACACTTCTAGATGATATAACTAGTAATATAAACCATATTCCATAATTTCCAATAAGGGTTTCATGAATTCAGGGTTCTAGAGCTTTCACCCACCATTAATGGACCTTAAAACTAAACATGGAAACTTAAAGAATGAAGGTAAGGAACAAGTAATGGTTAAGACTTACCCTCAACGAGAATCCACCAAAGCTATAGAATATTTGCTTCTTTCTCTCTTGGAAACTATTTTTGCAGTTATGGGACCAATGACCCGAAATTGTCAACATAAAAGTAAGTTTCGGCCTCCCATCGATCACTGTAGTGGTCACTATGTTCGCTGTAGCGGTCTGACCCACCGCTACGGGCGGACCTCATTAACTCCCAATTCTCGCGGCGGCGACCGGCTCCCCACTGTGGAGTTGTCGCATCAGATCCAGAAACTCTGGTTTTTCACTAAGTTCCCGCCCAAAATCCCGACATCAATCTGTTGCCCTACATACACAAACCAAACATCCACACATAAGTAAAAATCCGCTACACACTCACCCGTGGCCTCGGAATCCCCAACGGAGATCTAATTCATTAAGACAACTCTCAACGAAAATAAAACAAGTTTTCAAACAAGTGCACAAAATACTTTCGCAAGCCTTTGCTTTGAAATTCTAAATCTTTAAGTTCTCACTAGAATCACACCTAGTCTCCGAAATGAACTGCCAGGGGTAAAATGGTCAAAACGCTCCTAACGACCTGTCACGACCTAACCAGGAGGCCTGACGAGTACCCGAAGCTAGCCTACCGAGCACTACTTGTCATACTTCTCCCAATCTACCTCGGCGGGCTACTTTTCTAACTCTCAATGAACTCAACCTGAATAAATGCCATTCTAAAAACAAAACTCATTATGAAGCAATCTTCGGTACCACCTCAAACATATTTATAAACAGGCCGGCAAGGCTACAAAGATATACAGAATATACATTAATAAAATCATGAAATATCTACTATCCACACATATGTCTACGAGCCTCTAACTGAAGTACTGAAAATCATAAGACGCAGGACAGGACCCCGCCATGCCCAAAATATGCACACAAAAATATATACCAATAAACTCATACGAGGAGTGGAGCGCTTTCCCGTATATCTCACGATAAAGCTCATAAGGACTCCGGATCGTTCCCCGTCTAATTACATGTGCACGAACGCAACCGTTCATAAAAAAAAAAAAAGGATGTTAGGTACGAACAATGTACCGAGTACGAAGGCATG
>NW_026719210.1:0-12044 GCF_029784015.1 Lycium ferocissimum | reverse complement strand
TTCGATAAATTGTGACCTCCGTTTGATGATATTTCTGGTGAGAAGTTAATATGATCTTCTTGGAGAAATTGAGGTACAAATTGATAAATCGATTATTGAAAGCGATGTGATAATAGATATGTATAGATATGAAAAGGCACATTTGACTGGGGGTGAGGATGTGACCTTTATGTATGAACAGACACATTTGACCGGGGGTGAGGATGTGGCCTAGTTGTGAGCTCGTGATCCGAGGTTCGTTCCAGAACGAGTGGTACATGGACACCATGGGTCCCCTGCAGGTCGTGACTATTGGGCAATGACACCAATTAGTATGTATGTACATGAGTGGTTAGTGATTGAGTATTGAGAATGTTTTTGGTAGACTTATTTCTGTTGACTTGATTTTTGATATCATTGGTCGACTTGTTGTTGGGCAATTTGATTATGTGTTGTTGATCGCTCTTTCTATTTTATTGATTTTGTGATTCATGCATAATACTAATCTTAGTCAGCCTATGATATCTACCGGTACATGATGTTTGTACTGATACTACCTTGTTGCATTCTTTTGAGTGCAGATTGTGATCTAGAGACTGCTACCCAACCTCATGTTTAGCGTTGAGGCCATTTGTTGACAGATTGAGGGTGAACTTTTATCCATGCCAGGCCACCCGAAGATGCCGCAAATGAGAAGTGAGATTAATCTAAGGAAGATTAGAGTCCGCGGAGTGGGCAGAAACCTTAAGAATCGCGTAGGAACAGGCGAATTAGACCGGTAAAGAGAAAGGAGAGATTACATCACAGCTATGAGTTAAAGTAGTTGGAATAGCGTTTGGAGATATTTGTAAATAAGATAATAGAAACCATACATGTATATAGGCATGTACAAGATATCCTATACAGGGCTAGATCAATGGACATGTGTATTCCGGCAACCAACGTGGCGGTAGTTGGAAAGCACAAATCGGACTGGGTAACGAAGTTCAAGTGAGAAATAGTATATAGATGGCGCAAACGTTATAAGGCAAGCTGACGTTGTTTTCTCCATAGGTTAAGCTTGGTAAGGTTTAATACGATGATATTGGGAAAAGAAAGAAAACAAGTAGATGGAAGGCAAGAGGATTAAAGACGTTGGAATAAAAGTGTCACACCCCGATCCTACTAGGGTGTGATGGGCACCTGACCCCATATTCGGAGCCGAGCGAACCCGCTGACTCTTATTACCTACATACTTTCTTTGGATTCTTAGACTAAACAAAAATAAAATACATAGTAAAACTTTCAAAATCTTTTGTCGTTTCCAGTTAAACACAATCTGTAAACATAAGGGCTCTGTAACATAATGTATAATAAAAACATGTCGGCTAGCAGGGCCCTTTTTCAAGCTGATACTCTAGACCCACGACTCGTCTCGCAAAGTCTCTAACTTCGAACAACGGCACAACACATATAATCCGACTCCTACAAAGCACTCCGTGAACAAATAGAGTCCGCCAACTCCGCTGGGAACGTCTTCTCGTACGGCTTCTACTCAACGGGTGTACCGCGCGGCATGAAACGCAAAGGCCCACGAAATGGGGCGCGCACGAGTAACGTACGAGTATGTAAGGTACGAGTAATATCACGAAATCATAATAGAGAACATAAAACACGACATAGGAGAGTGATATAACCTGTAACTCTGTTTGTCTACCCTGATAGATATTGTGCAAGTTAACTTTACCTTTGGAGTACTATATAGATACTACAAGTAAACTCGCCGACCGTGTAGGTGCGGTGTGTAACCGCCCGACCATATTGGTGCGGTGGACTACCGCCGACCATATAGGTGCGGTGTAACGCTTCGAGCAGCACCGTGGAATAAAGGAGTATCTGTCATCTGAGTGCCCCTTGGGGCGGATGCCATGCATGCTAGCTTTTAAAAAAACATGTAAATATCTGTAAGTAAACTGCCCGACCACGTAGGATCGGTGTATAACTGCCCGTCCATATAGGAACGGTGTATAAGCCCGCGTCCAGGCCTCCCGCGTCCGGGGTGTAATCTGCCCACTGCAGTGGTGTGTACGCCGCCGCCCGTCGGACGGCACGGTGTCATAAAATAAATCATATGTAAAAATAAAGCATGCATGAGAGCCCAAATGAAAACTGCAACTCTATCGGAGTGACGTAAGGTCGGTAACCTCCGATCACATTATGGATAATTAGGATCTCCCTGCCTCACCTTGAAGGTACAATTATAAGGCGAGACTATCAATCAAGGATAACATCACGGGAAAACATAAAACAGGGTCATGACATACCATTTCATATACTTTGAAACCTTTAAAATAGTCATTATCCAAAAATTAGCTTAACATTTCATATCGTCGTATTCATGGTAAGAACATATCCTTGACATATTCGTCTAGTCATTTTCTCATATCTAGCATCATCATTGTCATCATAAAATCATAGTCGTTGTTTTGGTCATAAAAACTTTCAAAAATCGTAAAACTTGGATTTTGGAGAAAAATGGATATTTTGGAAAACATTCATAAACTTTTAGGAAGGAAAATCATGATTTGGAATCATAACTTTTAGCTTTTGAAAATAAGGACGCTATGGGAGCATTTATAAAATCGCAACGTATGATTCATGCCATAGAAGGAAAAGGACGAGCCTTAACATACCCGCCGCGCCTCACTAGCTACGCTTATCCATCCAAACTTGTTAGTCTACATTCAAGAGAGTTGACATAATCATTAGACTCATCACCATATACTTATCTCAATCCTTCAAACAAATTCATTTATATCCTGCCGAAATTTCGGCAGCATCTCCTCTGTAAATACACCATCCCCGAGAATCTAACTCGGCAAATTTTAATCAACAATAATCCGGGAATTCAACCCGGCCAAACCAACAACAATACTAGCAATTATTCTAGCAACACTTTAATATTCAATTCAATTCAATTCAATTCGCATAATGTTACGACAACTCAATCAACCCACTACCTTATCCGAAACCTTCGACTTTGACAACAATCATACATTTCGTCATCATTTATCTATGTTAACTTCAACGACAACCTTCATTCTACATTACATGATCCATAACGACGACAACTAAAATGTCAAATTTCGTCAATTTACACTAGCTTACCAAAACACTCACTATTTGGCCATAACCATTTCTTACAACCTTCCAAACAATGTCTCACTTCAAATCATTAAATCTTCATTCAACATCATAAAATTCACTACAACAACAACTAAAATACCAAATAGAATCAAATACCATAACTTGCCAACCACCTTCACATTCGACCACCACAACTACAAACATAATTTTTCCATGAATTTTCCATCTTTTCCTATATATTACAACAACCAACATACTACATAAAATTAATCCATTCTCACATACACACGGCCAACTGCACAAGCACACGACCACACTTCAACATTCATGTTTTCATGTTTTTCATTCATTTACACATTCTACAACATACACAAGTATTCATAACATACAAAAGAGGATGAATCCTTACCTTTTTCCTTTAACCCTTCACTTGACTAGAGTTATGAACTTGTGCATATGAATAATTTCCTTGTTCCAACGACTCTTCCATATTGTAGAGGACCTTCCAATTGGTGGGATTGCTATAGAAAAATATTTTTTTTTTGGTCACTCCTCTATGGGTTCTTGTTCGGCCACCCTTGGCCGAATGACCCTTCATTTTTTTTCCTCCTTTCTTTCTTTCTTTCTCTCTTTCCCCAAGTCTCTTAAATTAAAAGATGACCACATATGCATATATATATAGTCTTTGCAAGCATGTGAGGGGCACATGCCCCCCCTTCTCTTTTTTTTTTTCTAGACTTTTCTTTTCTTTTTCTTTTTCTCTTTCTTTTCCTTTCTAGAATTTTCTTTCTTTTCTTGAACTTTTTCTAAAATAAAAGATGACTTATTTTGGTCATCATTTTTCATTCTTTTTCTTCACATGGCCAATATGGCCCCTTTTTGGAACTCTCTTGAATTCTTGTGAAATGACCATTTTGCCCCTAGCCTTTTTAAATATTTCCATGAACCATTTTGCGAATTTTCCTTTTTCGCCCTCAACCTTTCTCAATATTCCATATCAACAATATTCCTAGATGATATTAATAACCCACTTGCGCATTAAAATAGTTTTGGAAAACGATCTTACCTTCCACATTCCACGACTTCTTCGAAATGTACGAGCGCACGAAATACGGGCTATAACAAAAAGTGCCGCCAAATTGAGAGTGGAAATGCAAACAGAGGGCGAAGTACAATCGGGTAATGTATAAGTATACCCCTAAAGGGGGGAAGCGAGTGCGAGAGATGCAAGTGTAAGATAAAGACAATCGACACTGCAATATCTGGGATATCGATGCTTGGGCTACAGGTAAGATCCCTTGCTGAGACAAGTCAGTAAGATTTAAAAGCTAGTAATAAAGGGGTAGAAATTAAGATGGTTTAAGATAAATTACTGAGATGAAACTAGTACTAAGGACGTGGGTTCCGTTAAGGTATTATGGCAGAGCGATAACACGGAAAAGGTGACTTGGAGGCTGAAGAGAAGATAAAGAAGAAATATGGCCGGGAGATGAGACTGCACGTAATGGTAATAAAGGAACCCCCCCCCCCCAGGATCCTTATAAGACCCTACGGGACTAGTTGAACATTCGAGGACGAATGTTTTAAAGGGGGGAAGGATGTTATATCCCGCATTTTGTACGTCGGAATATTTTTAAGTTGGTTGCGACGAATTATGGACAAGGCTATTTTTCCGACTTTGTTTTAACACATAAGTTGTTTACGAATTTTGTTGGATGGAAATATTAAGGAATTTGGGGTTAAAAGTGAGTTATGGAAGGTTAGACATTTCATGAAAAATTGAGGCCAAAAGTGAAATTTGAAAACTTAAATTTCATGAAATTAAAGGTCATGTGGCCATGCACATGACTAGTGGGCCATGGGCCACTTGGGTGTATAAAATAATCTTAAAGGATGAATAATTGATCATCTTCATTACATGATCACCTTAGAAATTTCAAGAACCATGGAGAAAGAAAGAGAGAGTCCATTCGGCCACACCATGGCCGAATTTTGTCCTTAAAATTTGAGCAAGAAAGATTATTTTCTTTCTAGTTTCTCTACTAATTGGAAGGTGCTCGTCAACGTGGAGGGTCGTTGAGCAAGAAAAACGTCCATTTGTGCAATTGGCAAGCCTAGCCGAGAGGAGAAGTTGAATGGAGAAGGTGAGATTTAATCTTGTTTACATGTTTTCATAGATGGTTTGTATATGTTGTGGTATGTGAAATGAAGGAAACCATGAAATTATGATTGTGGAAGGTTGGCCGTATATGTGTGTTTGGCCGTGTGCATGTAGTGGTGTGTTGAAGTGATGAATTAATTGTAGTTAGCATGTTTGTGTATTGTTATAATGTGTAGAAAATGAATGAAACTCATGGAATGACGTATGTTAAGGAATGGCCGTGTAGGGGGTATCGTTTGGTATGTAAGAAATGAATTAATGTTATCTAGTATTTTGGTTGTCGTCGTTATGAATTTTATGATGTAGAATGAAGGTTAATGATCCAAGTTGAAGTTAAAAACCGTGTGGGCTGATTTGGAGTTAATGTGATTTTATTATAGTTTCTTGGATTTGTGAGGTTAATGTTGTTGACGTGTGGAATGTTGGCGTAGTTTATGAATTTGGAAGACTTCGGGTTATGTAGTATATTGGTTGGGTTGTTTGGATACTTTGTGGATTGGTTGAAATGTTCTTGAATTTTGTTTGAATGGTTTCGGATTAGTAATCGAATGTGTGAGTGTTGGTGTTAGCTTGATTACATGCGGTTGAATCGAATATAAGTAAATGTCGTCGCATTATGTGGAAGAAGGTTGTTAATGTTAGAATGTGTTGTGAATAAATTGTTGATGTTGTTAGAATGTTTGTTGGTATTGTTGTTGATGAAATTGGCCGAGTTTAATTCTCGGGGATGTTGGATTTATAGGGGAGATGCTGCCCAAATTTCTGTAAATAAGTAATGGCTTGGAATTGGGTTCTTCGATGTTTATGACTAATGGTTGATGTCCAATGATATCATTGTAGATCGTGAGAAGTCGAGACGTAAGTTCGGATTAGCTTAGGAAGCGGCTAAGGTATGTAAAGCTACTCTTTCTTTCTTTTGGCATGTCTTAGAGTAAATAAGCTATGACACGATTCTCGAGGTAATTCTACTCTGGTGATCCGAGCATGTCCATGATTCTTGGCTCTCTCTTGATATTCGTATTCTTAATGTAATTGAATTATGGTTCTTATGTCTTTCGTATGACTGTATGTTAAAAGTTGCACAAAAGTTTTCTCTTCAAAAGAATTTTGTTTTTAAACGAATCCAAAACTACGAACGTCCGTAACTTTCACAAACGAGCTCGGATCGCTTCGAAACGCTCATAGGAGGTTCCATAATGCATAACATCCCCGACCTCCATAGGCGGGCTCGGATTTGGGTTGACACCTATCCGTGGGGCTCGAGACTTTACCATGATTAGACTTAATGATTTTCTGAAAAAGACTTAATGTGATTATCGTTTGAACCCCCGAGTATGATTACCTATTTATTTAACGAGTCTGAAATGAGAATTGTTATGTTTATGATTCCGATATGAAGTTATGATCCTTAAGGTTCGGTTTGATATGTGCCCGAGTGGCATTCGGAAGAAACGTGATTGGGCTATTGTCCTAATTTATAAATAATGATTTGCTTTGATTAATTTATTAAGTTTTTGTAAATGTTTGCATTGCATTTGGTTACATTGCATATGGTTACAAATATTTTGAATTGCATATAGATCCTACGATTCTGCTCGTGCACACTATTATTACTTCTTTCGCCGAGTCCCGGGCCGGTTGTTATCGTGCGCACAATGATGAGCTTCCGAAGTATGATGAGCGCCTGATATGATATGATATGTTTCCGAAGTATGATGTGTCCGGTACGCCGAGCCCCTCTTGGCCGGGTACCGTGTATATATGATATGATGTTATGATGTGTGACGGAGATACGGAGATATGAAACTTTCGAAGTCTGATGAGTTGTGGCGCCCGAGGCAGGAGGGGCGACCACGTTCCGTCCGCCGGGTCCTATTACGGACCGCATAGGGTATATGATATGATAATCTGATGACATGATGAATTGTTAATGTGATGATCTGATAATATAATGAATCTGTTCTGATGATACGATAATATGATGATTCTGTTTAATCTGATGATATGATAATATGATGATTCTGTCTGATGTGATGATATGATAATCTGGTGATTCTGTTTACCGAGTCCCTCACTGGAGGGCCGGGACACGTTATATGTTATATAAACGTATTCAGGAATATGATCTGTTGGTTTCGAGCTGGCATGGGGCAAACCCAACGCGGGGCAAACCCAATGGGGCAAACCTCGCCGGGTACGCCGAGTCCCAAAGTGAGGGGGTGAGCGTAAGGTCGCCTTAGGCGAATCCCACATTGGTTTAGGCGAATCCCACATCGGTTAATGCAAGCTACGATGATATGATCTACTTTCTATATATATGAGACAGAAATGTTTTTAAATGAAAGCTAAGCATTTCGGCATCCCGATCATTATATTGGTCTTCTGTACCCCGTATGTATGATTTGTGTCACACCCTAAATTCCGTTAGGGCGTGATGGGCACCCGACCCTTATTTAGGACCGAGCGAACCCGCGGACTCACATAATATTTATACTCACACTGGCCCTCAAATCATGACACAAATATACATAACAAAAATTTATCGAAGAATAATATGTTTTTTTTTGCTTTTCTCAAATAAAATAAAATCTTGCAACATATGAAACTTATAACACAACGCATAATAATATACCGGCTTACATAGCCATTTACATAACCGACGTCTAATACCCACAACAACGTTCGCAAAGTCTCTAACACGAGTACATGAATTCATATCATAATACTTTGACTCCGGTAAAGATTTCTAGCAACCGAGCTCGCCAATCACGCCGGAACATCTCCTACTAATATCTTCAGCTCACTGTACCGCGCGCATTTAAATGCAAAATTTCGAAGAAAGCGGGGTCGGTAAGACGGAATATGTAATTGAGTATGTAAAGCATGAAACATAATAAGCGGATTATACCGAAATAAAAAATTACGAGGCAAAAACCATAACACTTGCCTTTAAAAACATATATCATGTATGTCATTTCCATAAAATCATCAAGTATGCATATAACGTGCCCCGGCCCCCGCGTGAGGGACGCGGTGAATGAAATCATCGTATACGTATATACATATACATATAACGTGCCCCCTCTAGCAAGGGACGCAGTAGTAAATCATATCATATGCATGTACATGTAACGTGCCCCGCCCCCCACGGAGGGACGCGGTAAAAGGGGAATCATCATGTGCCATCCCGGCCACCTCCCCCCATATCATATCAAATAACGTGCCCCGCCCGCTAGCAGTGGACGCGGTAAATATACGTGCCCATATTTTGGTACAGATTCCTTCGTTGTACACATGTACGTTTATTAAGGGGTACGGCGGGGCCCTGTCCCATCATATGGTTCTGTGATTACTCCTAGAGGTCTGTAGACACATGTGTGGGTTGTGAATAGTTACTGTTCGGCTATGTCTGTGTGACTTATGTTTTGGGCGGCCCCATCCGCAGTGGCAGCCTTGTCAGCTGCGTGTATATATATGTTTTCTTGGGATGTTGTGGTTATTGTGATAGCCTCGCCGGCTTATATGCGATATGCATACATATGTTTATATACGGCAGTTTGAGACGACGACGACTCCGTGTATGTATATAAGTTGTTTGTATGCTGATTATGGTTAATAGGTGTGTATGGGTGTCCAGCTCGGGCACTAGTCATGGCCCACGGGGTTGGGTCGGCTGCGTGTATATATATGTTTTCTTGAGATGTTGTGGTTATTGTGATAGCCTCGCCGACTTATATGCGATATGCATACATATGTTTATATACGACGCTTTTGAGACGACGATCGACTCCGTGTATGTATATAAGTTGTTTGTGTGTGTCGATTATGGTTAATAGGTGTGTACGGGTATCCAGCTCGGGCACTAGTCATGGCCCACGGGGTTGGGTCGTGACACCACTGACTCAGTATCGGAAGCATGTATTATCCTCAACGTCCTCAACATCTCATCTATAAAACCCTGCGGATCTTCATCCGATTTCGACCCGTAAAATTTTTGAGGATTCAAGCTAATAAAATCGCGGGCTCTTGCGCTAACCGCTCTGTCACCTTGACCCGCACCCTGCCGCTGAGCCTGGGCGGCAACTAACTAGGTCAACAATTGAATAGTCTCTGTCATCTATTGGCCTGAGGCACCTGGTGGAGGAACTGGAGCTGAGACCCCTTCATGCTCCTCTGAAATAGGCGGAGTGTGAGAGGTCCGATGTCACGACCCAACCCCGTAGGCCGTGACTAGTGCCCGAGATGGGCACCCATACACACCTGTTAACCAAAATTCAGCGTACAAACAGATTATACATATACAAAAGTCAGACATCAGATCATAGCTGGCATAACCAGATCGTATACATACAAAGAAGTGAAACGTCACCCCAAATCTGTCACAAATATATATATACATACATATTGTTGTCACACTGTCAGCAGGTGATATCACACATAAGCCGGTTAGGCTATCACAATATAGGGGGGGACGTCCAGATCACAAATCACACAGACACAACTGATATGTCTACAGACCTCTAAGAGTAATAACAGAATCATATGACGGGACAGGGCCCCGCCGTACCCATGAACAGACATGTACATATGCATCGGAAGAGTCGGTGCAAAACATAGAGGTAACAAGGGAGCGCTCCAAATAGCCGAATGGAAATCCTAAGGCTCGCGTATCTCCACAACTAGTATCCGTACCGCGGGCATGAAACGCGACCCCCCGAAGAAAAAGTGGGTCGATTTAAAATATGTACTGAGTATGCAAAGCATGAAATATAGTAAACAGGATCATAATCGGAACAAAAGTACAGAAAATAAGTGCAAAATCCAGAATGCCAAAATGCTTACTTTTAAAAACACAAATCATGCAAGGGGCTCAGGAAATATGGTCGCCCACCCGTCAATGGCGCCATAACACAGCATAACACCAGAAGATTTCAAATTTCCGTATCCCCATCACACATCATAACACAAAGATAACACTAAATATAAACGGAACCCGACCCTCTAGCGAGGAGCTCGGTGAACCGTAACATAGCATAACACCGGAATATAATATAGTGCGCACGATAACATAACCGGCCCGGGACTCGGTGAAAGATATAACAACCATATGCACGAGCAGAGTCGTGAGGGACTATATGCAATTTAAAACATTTCCAAAAACTCCATAGAATAGTCAAAACGAACTATCATTTAAATCCAAGAGAATAGTCAAATCAAGTTTCCCCCGATTGAACATATCGAATAGAACTTTGGAAATCATAGATACGTACCAAAACCATATGAAGTAGCTTACGGAAATCAGAACATAATCATCATTATAGACTCGATAGGTAAGTAAGTAATCGACGCTCGGGGGTTAAGACGATAGTCATGCTAAGTTCTTTCAAAAGTCGTTAGAACTACACAAAGAAAAGTCGCGGGACCCACGGACGAGCGTCAACCCAATCCGAGCCCGCCTACGGAAGGTATAGTCATTATATGTTACAAAACCTTCTACGAGCATATCGAGGCGATCCGGTTCTGTCTACGAAAGTTACGGCCCTTTTTCGACATAGAACCCTTTAGGAACAAAACTTTTTATGCAAACTTTGAAATCCAATCATACCAAAGACATAAGGACCATTATTCTAGTACATTACAAATGCCAACATTAAAGAGTGAATAAGAATCGTAGACATTCTCGGATCGCAAGAATAGAGTTACCCCGAGGCTCGTAGCGTAGCCTATTTACAACTAAGACATGCCAAAAGAAAGAAAGGTTAGGCTTTACATACCTCGTCCGATTCCTAAGCTAATCCGAATTTGAGTCTCGATTTCCCGAAATCTACAACAACGTGATTAGACACCCAACATTAGTCATAAGCACTTAGAATTCCAATTCTAAGCTAGCACTTCCTTTACAAAAAAACTTGGGCAGCATTTCCCCTGTAAATTCAACAACCCCGAGAATTCAACTCGGCCAAATCTTCAACAACAATACCAACAACCATACTAACAACATCAATAAGTAATTCAAAACGCATTCTAACGTCAATCACTCTTTTTCACATAATTCGACAACATTTCATTACATTCAAATCACCACATACAATCAAGCCAATACCAAGGCACATACATTCAAGTACTAATCCGAAACCATTCAAACAAGATTCAAGAATGCTTCAAACAATCCGCACAACATTCGAAACGACTCAACCAACATACCCAAAACCCGAAACCTTCCAATTCCCATAGAAGAGGTGTTCTAGATTACATTACTTACTCTGGATTCGTTAGTTGGGTTGCGATTATTTACTTTAAGCTTGCTGAGACCCTGTGTATTTATCTATGTTTTCTCTTAAGCGAAGAGCTGCCGCAGTAATGAGCGTGATTGTGATTTCTTCCCTCCTAAATTGAGCTATGGTTATTATTTGTTATCGCTTTACATACTCGCACATATTCCGCATCGACCCTCCTTCTTCGGGGGCTGCATTTCATGCCACGCAGACACCCGTACGAGTGAAAAGACTTCGCTAGAGCTGTTCAGGCGGAATTAGGCGAGCTCCATCTCGATTCGGAGTGTTGCCGGGTCGAGTACCGATGTCATAGCATTTGTACATTCTGAGACTTTGCAGACAAAAGGTCCTCGTGGATGAGGCGTTGGGAAGTGCGAATAATTTGTAAATGTTAAAAGAATATGTATTTTCGTATAATGGTTGTTGTTTGAAAAGTTCCGTGTTTAAGAAATTTTTTAAAGGCGGGTTTTATTACGCGAACAAGGGTTGCTCGACTGGGGGGG
>NW_026719209.1:0-25774 GCF_029784015.1 Lycium ferocissimum | reverse complement strand
AGGCGCTCCGGTTTTTCCCGGAGCTACTATTTTTGGGTACTACTCTTATGTATATATTTGAACACACAAAACGAATTACATGTATTTTGTTTAGAGGCTCGTAGACGGTTGTACGGGGTAGACTTTTCACCCTGTTATCTTTGTCGCCGTGTAATATATCGGACGGTTAATCTCCACTCAACATGTATGCTATTATCGACTTTTAAGGGAAAAAAAAATGCTAGTGTTCATTCGGCCCACTCAAAATAAGAACAAGACATATGACGGGGGCCCCGGGGATAAGAGGGGTACTGCCGGGGTTTTATTTTGGGTCGTTGGGGGACACTAGTGAAAGTTTTGGGATTCTTAAAAGTGTCACCAATGAAGGGTGTAATGAGATTTGGAAAAAAGGGGGAAGTTAAGCCCCCAAACCTTTTGGGCCTTATGATATTGTGCGCAAGGTAGGCAAAATGGCTTACGAATTAGATCTATCTCCCTTTTTGGAGTCGGTTCCCCCAACCAGTGTCGAGTTCGTATATGTGTTGGAGATCCTACTAGGATCGTCCCGGGTTGAATGATTTTCCCAAGTGACCGGGAAAAAGTTGACTTATTAAGAGGTACCCATATCCATATTAGATAGACAAGTACGGAGGCTTGGAAACAAAGAAGTGGCCCTGGAAAGGGTTTTTGTGGAAAAAAATTTCCCGGAAAAAAAATGACGGAAGTGGAAAAAAAATAAAAAAATCCAACTACCCGCACTTATTTCACCCCCCGGAAGAGGCCCAAGATGAGACATCAAGATCATAAGGTATTTTCACCCCCCCCTAGGTAAGGCGTGATTGGTACCCCGCCCTTTACGGGGGAAGGCAAACCCAACTTATAACTTACATCCTTCGTGTCTAAAAATGGAAACAATATGATCAAGAGGTTAAATATGAACATAATATCATGCATAAATATATGTACAATGGACCTATGATGTCGACATTATTTCGTACTTATGACTAAACGTACCGAACGTCCGAAAGCCCCCCATGAACAGGGCCCGAAGTAAAAGTCGGGGGGGGCCCCGATTTACCCTTAACACAACTCATATAGATATAACTGGACTCGGAATGCTGGGGGGAAGAAGTGGGCCCCACAATAAAAGGTCACGGCGGTCAAGGTGAAAGATCCTCGTCTCGTCTATCTACCCCGCGGGCTGAACCCCTCCCAGGGGGGGACCGACGAACAAGTCCGAGTAGAAGGTAACGAATCGATGATATGGGAAAAAGATAACAAAAGATAAAGTAAGTAATTATACCTCGTACTCTTCTTAAGATCTCTACCCTTGAAAACTGGCCGCCCGGGGGAAAACATTTCATTTTTTATCCTACACAACATACATGCATTCACATACACTTACTATACATATATTTTTTTACCCGGGCCCCCGGGCCTTTTTGGGGAACCCCTGTCATCCGCCCCCGGGCCCCCTTTCGGGACCCCCGGTGTTATCCGTCCCCAACCTTTGGGGACTCGGTGTTATCCCCCTCGGCCCTTGCGAGCCCGTGTTATCCCTGGGCCCTTTCGGGACTCGATGTTATCCGTACTCCCCTTGGGGGCCGGGGACCCTTTGGGGACCCCGACCCCCGGGACTCAATGTTATCCGTCCCCCTCCGGGCCCCGGGACCCCCGATGTTATCCGTAAAAGGGGGGGTGGGGGACTCGATGTTATACCCCCGAGCTTTGGGGTGCAATGCATACTACATACATATACATAAAAATACATAAATGAAATCAACATCATAATTAGCATTATCATTATCACTATACCCTTTCCCTTTAAGGATCAACCATCGTAAGGGTAGGACGATGCCGGGAGTCTCGAGAATCATGAACTTATATAGCATTAGAAATAAATCGCCTGGCTATATCTCACCTTAAAAAGAACAAGTATTATGAGGCGAGATCGCCGGGAATAGTCTCAAGATCATGAATAACCCTCAATATATCGTAAGGATCAGGAGATTCATGCCCCCTCTAGCTTTGGGTGGAAGCAAAGATATTAGGATAGGCAAAAAGGGTTTTGAACAAAAGAATCATTCCTTTAGAAAGAAAGGTTTACCCTTTAACATCCCTTTTTTGGTCGGTTTTAACTTTAACAAATTAACGCTTGTCCCCCCAAAAGGCTCGTAAATCTTATTCAAGAAAATTTATACTTTTTCGACTCCCCTTTTTATACGCTTGTCTTAGTCCTTCAAATAAATTTTTTCTAAAATTTCCCCCGAAATTTCGACAACATCTCCCCTATATTCTTTACCTCATCGAAATACCAAAACAACCCCCAAATAATACCAACAACATCAACAACCATATCAATCCCAAAATATTCCATAAAACATCTCACACGATGTTTCCCCCAATATTCAAACCAACCATAACAAATCCCAAACCGAATCAAAAATATTCAACTCTTTATGTTTTTTTCTCCTACGATTCTTTCCTTTCCAAAAATTGCAAAACCCTTTATATCATTTTAATCATGTAAATAATAGCAAGAACATACCTTATAGTAAAGAACTTCATTTTTTCACCTTAAACTTGAACCACACGCGTGTATCGATTCTATACTCGCAACTATATGTTGCCCAAACCGATGGAATTATTGTTGTTTTAGGTTTAAATTTTGGGTTTAAATTGGGGGAAATTTATAGGGGAAATTTTGGGAAGAGGTTTTTTTTTTTGAAAAGGGGGGCAACCCCCTTTTTTATATTATTTCAAATTCGGGTAGCAAGGTAGTAGTTTGTAGAAATTTTGGGTTCCGTAGCATCAGCACGCGTTTCCCGGTCAGCAAACTTGTAACGCCCCATAATTCTCTACTTCGATATCGTATGATGAGAGGTTTATTGCATTGGAAACTAGACTCGATAAATTAATTTTATTTTTTTGAAATGCCTTAAAACTTAATATACTAGGAGATATACCCCCCCAAAAAGGCCCAAAAAATTCTGTAAACTTTTTTAAAATTTTTTTGGCAAACTTGTTTTTTCAAATTTCCTTTGATCCCAATCTTCCATGCTTATTATATGAACTTAAACCCTTGTAACCATAAGGTTGGTGCATATAATCTCATATATCCTTTGGTAACTCCGGAACCGTATTTAAAAAAACCCAACCTTATAAATTTCCCCCCGTACGAAACTAGGGGGGTGTAACATTCCCCCCCCCTCCCCTTCAAAAACATTTGTCCTCGAATGTTAAAGTAGAGTTGCTCGAGGTAAATGTCCATGTTCTTACCCCCATTATTTTTCTTTGCTTACTTGCTAAATTTAAAAATAGAACTTATTCGAATTGAAAAAAAAAGGTTATCTTTCTTCCTTTTGCCGTTTGCACTTTTATAGATACATACTTTCATTTAATTCTCCCCGATATCCCCTAACTTCTTCTTCTTAGAGTTTAATTCATTCTCTTTCCCTTTCCCTTTTTTGGTATCCTCTAATAGTCATACCCAAAAACCCCTTTTTTTTCCAAAAGATTTAAATTAATCCTTGCTTTCTTTATCTATAAACCGGGTTTTAACCCCGGAATTTTTTTGGTTTTCCCCTTTTCTTATTTGGTTTTCCCCTTGCACTAGCGTTTTCCGACGGTCGCTTTTAAATTTTATATCAAACATCACAAATCTCTTCATTAATGTTTCCCTTTTCCCTTTCCCAATTTAAAGTTAAAGTTTCGTTTCCCCTTAGTTCGGTTTAAATTTAGGGGGGGAACCTTAACAAGTTCTTTGCCCTCCCCGGGAATTCAAATCGTTTCGTTCTTTCCTTACCCGAAAACTCCATTCCCCCCCCCTTTTAAAAAGGGGAAGCCATTATTTTCCCTTTTTCCACGAGGGTTCATTATCCCCAACTTATTTGCCCAAAACCGAAATACCCTTTTGATCTTTTCCCTTTTGGGGGTTCTCCCTTTTTTTTTTGACCTTTGTCCGACTCTCAATTAATAAGCTAAGCACTTATTTGTTGTTTCGATTTATTAGTCAAGGGGCTCTCTTAATTTTAAACCGTCTCCCCTATTTATATCCTTGAATCCCCTTTTTTGAGATATTATCTCCGAACCCTTTCCCCGGGGCTTCTCCCTTTCATTTCCTTAGCTCATCTTTTCCAGCTTTTCCCATTACTTTTGTTGCCCCTATTGTCGGGTGTCATAATTCCTCCAATCCTTATCCGGGCAATGCTTGTTTTTTTCCCTTAAATACCTATAAAGTGCATCCCGTCATTCACTTCTCATTTCCCTTTGATATCATAACTTTTCGAAGATGTCTATTTCGTATTTTTGCAGTTTCCCTTTGAATCGTATCTCATTCCAAATCCAAAGTTTTGCCATCCCTTTTTCCCACCTTTGGCCAACTTTACTAATTTATTAAACTTTCTTATCGTCGATGGTCACATAACTTCCTTTAATCAATTGGAAAACCCCAATTTCTGGCCTTCTCCCCCTTAATTTCCTTTGCTCTTAAGGTGCTCTTTTCCCCTTCCCCCACTTAATAATATCTACCTAGATTCCGAAACATTCTACTATGATTACAAACCCATCTTGATCTTGTATAGATGTATATATACTTTTAGGGGGAAACTTTCCACTCATTAAAATTCCCTTTTCCATATTAGTATTTCTTTGTTACCTCTTACTAACCAAAACCCCAAACTATAAATTGTAATACCTTTTTGAGTTCCCAATGCCAATTTTCCTTATATTTCCAATAGATCTCAATCCCCCCCCAAATCTCGGATGGGCCCCATTCTAGTTTGTTTAACGCTAATCATTTTTCCCCCCGGGTTTTTTTTAAATTTTTAAAATCATTCTAAAACTTCTCCTTGGAAAGGTTTTTTGGCTTCCTACCAAACGGCCGAGGGGCATATTTTTTCCTTTTCTATTTCTCTATAAACAGCAACAATTCAATTTGTGAAAATTTGGCGAAATTTCCCCTTTAAATTTTACTACCTCATTCCCGTCCACTGGAAAAAAAATCCCAAAGCCCACGGAAATCACAAATACCCTTTCTTTTCTCGAGGGTTTTTATAGCAACGTCTATCCATATTAATAAAAGGGAAAAATACCTTTCGAATGAACAACTTCAATTCGAGCAATTATCCCCGTAAAAAATAATTTGCTTTATGATAAAACATTTGGGGTTAGAATGGGACATTATATCCTATGATTTAGCCCCTATGGCACGATCCAAGATGAGAAAGAAGGGGCAATCCTTCCTAAATGCCTTTCGGCCCCCCCGTTTATGGAAATGTGGTGCCCGCACACCATAAATAAGTGTTACACCTCGAAAAAAATTTTCCCCTTAACGTACGGTTTAATAGACTAACGAAGGGCACAAGTATCAAAGTCTTGGTAAGTAAGAGATAACATTTGATGATTCAATGAGATTTCAAAGACTTTGAGGTGGGGGAAGTTTTTAAGAAAGCAAGGGATATGTTGTGTGTCGGGGAAGATTTACGAGGTTGAAGGGATTAATGATGTTTTGAAGAAGAGTGATAACGTCCCCTTTGATTGGTAATGAGGTGTTAAACAAGTGTCAAGAAGGTTCCCTAAGGATTGGAGATCAAACGAGTCAACGAGAAAGGCCGGGTTTTGGGCATTATACGGCCTAACATCGCCCTATAAATTAACCCCGTAAGTCCCCGTTAAAAAACCCGGAAAACACCCCTTGGGCCGGATCTACGGCCAAAATACGGCCGGATAATTTATACGGACCGTATGTTGGTCCGGAGAATCTACGAGCATTTTAAAAAGTTGATATAAGGGCCCCAAATTCATTTAATTTATTTTATTTTTCCCCTCCACAACTCAAGAATCCTCTAGAACTCTCTCCAAATTCCATCCACAAAAAAAACCCCAAAAGAAAATTTATGATCAACTTCATCAAACCAACAAAATCAATGTAAAAACTCATTAAAGTTCATCCAAACCAAGAAATTCCAAGGAAAAGGGAAATAGGGTTTTGGGGCAAAAAGAAGTATTTTCACTCAAGGCTTTTTTTTTTCCATTATATAATGGGTTTTATGATCTTTTCATGTTGTTTAAGGTATTGAGAAGTTGAAACACATTGATTGAGAAGGATATAGAAAATGGGGCATGAATGTAAGAATAGTGTCATTGTTGAGTAATAGCTTGGGTTGAAAAGGGGGTATTGATATGTTGTGATTGTAAATATTTTATGAATGACACTTAGAACAGGGATAAGTATTATACGGAGAAAAAAGCAATAGTGAATTATGACCATCATTATGGGGGAAATTGAAGTGAAATTGTGAAATGTGGATAATGTAGATGAATGATGATTGGCCTTTTAATATTGTGATTTGGGGTTTTGGATGTTTGGGGGGTTTATATGGGAAAATGGAGAAAGTTGTATAAACAAATAAAATGCTGCCCAATTTTCTCTACTTTTTGTAAAAACGTTCATATAATCGATTAGCTAATGTTAATGCGAATTTTTGAAGGTAGAAACGTGGGCATTGAAGGGGAACGAGCAAGCGATAGAATAGTTAAACAAAAAAGGTATGTAAGGCTAGTCCCTTTATAAGGCATGAACTTTTGGCAATTTTTTCCCCCTTCTTCAAAATTTCCTACATTCCGAAAAAAAAAGAGTCTATGTCCATGAATAGCCATATGAGTAAGAGATGCATTACGAATACGATAAATGATGATGAGCTCAAGTCTAAAGATTCTAGAGTTCATGATATGATGTTCCTACAAAACTAATGAGTTAACTATGATCCTTGTTTTTTCCTTATAACCACCTTAAAACGTTAGTCCCTCCAAGGGAGATAAAAGAATATCACCCAAACGCAATCGGGGTTTACGACCTTATGTCACCCCGACATAGCTTTTAGTTGCCCTTAAAATTCCCAATTTTATTTTTTGGGATAAATGTATAATGATGCTAAGTTATGATAAAGTCATGAATGCCTATTTTTATGAATAATAATGATAAGTCTATGATATTTTTACGATTATATAATTCCCCTTTCCTAAATGGGGAATTTACCCCGAAAAGGGGGTGTTTTTGATTCCACCGTGCCTAAATGGCTGGGCATGTCACCGCTAAGGCGGGCCCATGATTCCATCGCTCCCGGAGGCGGGGAAAACCCCCACTAATGGGCGGCATACGAGGTTACCCGGGCGCGGGTTAACGATGATGATATATATAGGTACATGATGCATGCGCAGGAATACATGTAATATGCTTATGTATATATATGTATGAAATGTATTTCATTCATGCCTTACTTTTTTTCGGTAAAAAGTTCGTCCGACGCCCTTTTTTTGGACGGGGTTCTCCCCAGTGAGACGGGGAGGGATCCGGACTCTGGGAGCTAGGGGGCGACTTGAGAGCACTCCATTGTTCCGGGGGGGGGGGTTGGCTTATTCTTTTGATGTATATATATATGTTTTGGGCATGACGGGCCCCGTCCCATCTATATGTCTAGTCTCAGTAGAGGCTCCAGATACGGGGGGGTGGATGGTCCCCGGCCATCGTATGTGATATATATTTTTTTGATCCCGAAGGGCTTATGTATATAAAGGTAAATATTTTTTAAATGAAAATATTTTTTCTATGATTATAATAAGGAATATGAATGAACGCGGGATGAGTAATGAATGGTGGTTTTTGGGTGGCCCCCCCCCGGGGTATCCGCCGGGCCCCGGGGGCCGGGTCGGAAACAAGACTCCGCGGGACACGGCTTCTAAAACCCCTAGGACAAACTTCCCCAAACCACTTGTAAGGGGGTTTTGGTCACCGGCCCCCTTAACCGGGGAACCAAAACAAACCTTGCACATCCTTCGTGTAAAAAATGGAAAAAATAAAATCGAAGGGGGAAAATATGAAATAATACAGATAAATATATGAACAATCCCATTTTTTTAAAATTTAAATTTTTTGCCACACTATGACTAAGCCGAACGGGGGAACCGTCCGAAAAGTTTTTAATAACTTTGGAAAAGTATAAAAGGGGGGGCCCCGGGGCCCCCGACGTCCCCCCAAACAATTTATATATATATATATATAAACCCCCGGACCCGCAATGTTTTTCGGGAAAGGGGGTTTTTCCCCAATAAAAAACGGTACTAAAGGGGCGCCCTAATAAAGACCCTTTTTCCCCTGCCTTTTCCCCACTGGGCATGAATAAAAACGCCTACAAGAAGGGACGTCAGGCAATGTGCCGAGAAATGAAGGCATAAGAGAAAAAAATATTTTAGAATAAAGAAAATAAAGTAAAGTAAGTAATTATACCTCTTAACTTCTTAAGATCTCTATCATGTAAACAAAATCGCCTAAAAAAAACTTTTCATACATACCCATACACAACATACATACTTTACGTTACATTCCCTTTATAATCCCGGGGTTTTTCCCGGGTCCGCCCCTTTCCCGGGACCCCTGTCACCCCACCCCCCTTTTGGGGACTCGAACCGACCCGCCCCTTTTGGGGACTCTTTTTCCCTTCCCTGGGCCCCTTGGGGGCCCCGATGTTACCCGGGCCCTCGGCCCCACGGGACCCCCGATGTTTCCGCCCCTTGCCCCGGGACTAAATGTTATCCGTCTGGGCCCCTTTTGGGGGCCCCGGGGTCCGTCCTCCCCTTTTGGGGGACTCTATGTTACCCCGTACTGGGGGCCCCTTGGGGACTCGTGTTATCCGTACTGGCCCTTGCGGCACTCGATGTTACCCCGTCCTGGGCCCTTGGGGGCCCTTCGATGTTATCCCAAGGATTGGGGGGAGTGCAATGCTACATACATACATATACATAAAAATACATAAAGAAATCAACATCATAATTAGCATTATCATTATCATTTTATCCTTCCTTGAAGGATCAACCTTTAAAAAAGGTAGTTGACGATGTCATGGGAACCTCGAGAATCATGCCCTTAAAAGTATTAGAAATGGGAATCTTCTGGCTTATCTCACCTCAAAAAGAACAGTTTTAAAGGCCAATCTCCAAGGAAATAGTCTCGATCATGAATAAGCTCAATGTATCGTAAGGATCATGAGATTCATAAACCCTCTAGCTTTGGGGAAAGGAAATATTATGGATATGGCAAAAAGGTTTATAACAAAAGAATCATCCCTTTAAAAAAAAAAGGGTTTACCCTTTAAACCTCCCTTTTTTTTGGTCGCCTTAACTTTAACTACTCCGCTTGTCCCCCGGCTCGAAATCCGTATTAAAAAAAAAATTATACTATTGTCGAATCCCCTTTTTACGCTTGTCTTAGTCCTTCAAATAAATATTTCTAGAATCGCCAAATTTCGGTAGCATCTCCCCTTTTTCTTTACCTCCAAATTTTCCAAAAAAACCCCCCAAAAAATACCAAAAACATCAACAACCATATCAATACCAATATATTCCATAAAACATCCCACACGATGTTTCTCCAATATTCAAAAAAAACCATAAATACATACATAATACCGTAATCAAAGAATTATATTCAAACCCTTTTTGATTTTTCTCCTACGATTCTTTCCTTTCAAAAAAATTTCTAAACCTTTATATCATCTTAATCATGTAAATAATAGCAAGAATATACCTTTTAGTAGAAGAACTTACTTTTTTCCCCCTTAAACTTGAACCACACGCGCCCCTATACGATTCTATACTCGTAACTATACGTTTTGGGAAAAATTTGGGGAAATTTTTGTTTATTTAGGCTTGAAATTTGGGTTTTAAGTTCAAAAATTTTTTGAGGATTTTGGAACAATTTAGAAGATGTTTTTTTGGGGGGGAAAAAGGGGGCAAGCCCCTTTTATATTAGTTCAAATTTGGGGGGGGTCAACCGGGGTGCCCAACGGCCTTTAAAGCCGGCCTTCAGAGCAGCATCGATGCACGCGTCGCTCGGCCGCCTAAACATGTAACGTCCATAATTCTCTACTTCTATATCGTATCGACGAGTGGTTTATTTGCTTTGAAAACTAGACTCGACGAATCCTCGCCTCGCTTGAAACAATCTTAAAACTCTTAATGATAATAGGTATATACCTTTCCAAAGTTTTGACCCAAAATTATATCAACTTTTCCTACCTTTCACAAACTTATTTTCTTCGATTTTCGTCGATCCCGGAATCCTCTAGTTGATTATATGAACTTAAACCCTCGTAACCATGGCTGGCGATATAATCTCATAGTATCCCTAAGGTAACTCCAAGAATCGCAGATTTAAAACAACCAACACTTATAAATTTTCACATACGAAACTACGGGGTGTAACAAAGATGTATGCTTCCTTTTATGGCGCATTTGGGTCGTGTGTACCAAACTCTATTGCTTTTATGTTGTGGCCTATAGGCATCATTATTATATGTTGTGACAGATGGTAGTACCATATTGTGGAAACTCGCGAAATTTTATAGAATCCCCGAGAACCGAATACTGAGACTAATGTTCTTATGTTACACGTCACACATGTAGGGAAATTCTTTAATGTGTAGCGTGAGTAGACTAACGAAGGTCACGAAGTATACGATGTTTCGATAAGTGAGAAATAGAATTTGATGACCCTAATTAAGTTTTCCAAGACATTCGAGGTTAGAGAAGAAAGTTTACCAAGAGAAGGTATATGTTATTTATCGATTTAAGTTAACGATGACTTAAAGATATTTTGGAGAAGAGTTATAACGTCCCTTAGATTGTTAATGAGGTGATAAACAAATGTTAAGAAGGTTCCATAAGGATTGGAGATCAAAATGACGACGGAACAATTTCGGTAGAAATGGGTTATACGAACTACTATCATTATAATAGTCCATGAAAATCGTCATCTGCCAATACGGTCAACTTATACGGACCGTATAAAGGGTCCGTATAACTCCTGAAGGTTGATGATTTTGAAGGGTCGATTTCACGATCACTTATACGGACCGTATAAGTTTATACGGACCGTATAAGTTGTTACACTCTTCTGAAAAATTCTTTTGATTATTAAAAATGAGGACCAAGTTCATTATGGATTTCCATTTTCAGAACTTACTCTCTAGAACTCTCTAAAGAACCCTTTCTCCCCCAAGAATTCAAGGATAAGAAAGTGTTAAGAAAAACGGGTTATAAGTTGAGCATGTTGGGCAAACTTCGAGTATAGCACTAATGATGTCTTAAGGATGTTTTGAAAAAGAGTTTTGCTTTCAGTGAAGTGTTTGCACTTTCAAATGTTGTTCTTACAGTTCCATAAGGTAAGTTTTACGTATTTTACAGCATTGTTTAATCCGGTAACCAGGATAAGTTGGAACAACGCTTGGATTGTAGAAGGATATAGAACTAATGGGTTTTGGATATTTAGGTTAATGTGTCACTTTTGGCATGGAATATTAAGGAAATTGGGGGTCAAAAGTGATTTTTGAAAGTTGAAAATGTCAAAAAAAAAAAAAAAAAGGGATAGGCATGTGGCCGAATGCCACATGGGTGTGTTATGCCATGGCCACATGGATGCCTTGTATATGAATTAAGGCAAAGATGACTAAGTCATCATAAAGGTTTCCATCTTTAATGTTGTGAAAATCAAGATTGATGTTTGGGAGTTGACATATGATATGGCCATGTCCATCAAAATAAAGGACCTTGGAGAGCTTGATCAAGAAATTATTTTCTCTAGCATTTAGTCATTGGAAGGTGAAGAATAACTAATGGAGTTGCTTAATGGAAGGTAAAAACAACAATTTGTTCATGCATACCAAGTTTAGCTAAGTTAAGAAGACAAGAGCTAAGGTAAGGTTTAATCTCTTTTTCATATGTTATGGATGATTTGTGCATGTTATAGTATGTGGAAGTGAATGAAATTCATGAAAATCTCTGTTGAAGTGGAGCCGTGTGTGTGTGTGTGCTAAGCTGTGTGTGTTGTGTTGTCTAAAATGAATGAAACCATGAGTGAAGAATTAATTCCTATTGAGTAGAATAATGAAAGTTTGGGATTGAAAGTGGCCGCGGGCTGTAGGGTGTAGTAGACTTTTATGATGCCCGTGTGGAAAGATGCTTATGAGCCCTAAGAGAAGAGTGTTTCCTAAGTTTGGCTTAGTTTCGGGTGAATTGGAGTATTTTTTTTGGATTGTTGAAATATTTGTCGCGACCCGGTATTCTTGAATATTGTTTGTATGGTTTTGGATTGGTAATCGAATGCATTGATGTTGATTCAGAGGAATGTTGATGAATGTCACCAAACACATTCATAAATCCGAGTCGCAAACAGATGGCTTATACAGACACAAATATCAAACGCTGTCTCAGATTATATCAAACTGTCTCAAACACATCAACACAACCGATATATATATATATATCAAAGCCGACAAGGCTATCAAATGGCGCAACGGCCCAAAAACATATACAAATGCAAGCCGACGAGGTCACACGGCGAATAGGATCGCCGTAACATATATATATACAAACACACTCGTATGTATAGGCACAACCCACAAACATGTCCACGCACTCTAAATGTACAAACGAATCATAAGATAGGACAGGGACCCGCCATACCCATGAACAAATATATACAAATGCAACGAACGAATATATACCAAAAATATGGCTCCCGTAATAAAGGGAGCACTCCAACAACAGTATGAGGGTGTCCTAAACAGATGGATCACCAACCGTGCGTTCGTACCGGGCATGAAATGCACTTCGAAGAAAGAGGGTCACATTTAAATATGTACCGAGTATGCAAAAGCGTAAAATGTAGTATACAAATCTCGAGTCGTAATCGAAATAAAGGTACAAAAGTAAATGCATTTCCAAAATATCAAAATGTTACTTTCAAAATATAAATCATGCATAGGGCATGTGAAATATGGTCGCCATCGTCGATGGCGCCATAACATAACACCAAAGTTTCAAATCTCCGTATCCCCGTCACATATCATACACATAACGCCATACACAAGATAACACCAAATATAAATGTGAACCCGGCCCACGAGCGAGGAGCTCGGTGAACCATAATCACAGCATAACACCGGAGTATAACAAAGTGCGCACGACAGAGTAACCGGCCCGGACTCGGCGAAAGATATAACAGAATGCACGAGCGGAGTCGTGAGGAATCATATGCATAAAATCATTGTCATAAATCCAAAAGATAAGTAAAATAGTCATATTTGAAATTGGAATAATAATTACAACATTTTCTTTCAAAAGTTGTCGAAATTACATAAAGGAACGTTGCGGGACCCACAGACGGGTGTAGACCCGAGCTGGGCCCGCCTATGGAAAACATACTCATCCTACATCATGCAACCTTCTACGAAAATCTCAAAGCAATCCGAGCTTTTCTGAGAAAGTTATGGGCGTTTGTAGTTTTAGAATCGTTAAAGAATAAACTCTTTAAAAAAACAAACTTTCATGCAACCTTTACAAATCAATAATTCCAAGGACATAGGATCAATATTTCATAACATCAACATATGAATATCAAGAAACAAATGCGTATCATAGACATGCTCGGATTGCGAGAATAGAGTTTCCTCGAGGCTCGTGTCATAGCCTATTTTAACTAAGGCATGCCAAAGAAGAAAAGTTGGCTTTACATACCTCAAACGCTCTCCAAGATAACCCAAATTCAAGCTAAATCCAACCTACGTCTCGGGGCCCAAGGTCTACAAACAAGTCATAATATGCCAAACATTAGCTATAGACATTTTGGGCATTTAATTCCAATTTAGCCCTTAATTCTACAGAAATTTGGGCAGCATTTCCCCTGTAAATAGGCCACCCCGAGAATTAACTCGGCCAAATCAATCAACAACAACAACAACAACCAACCTAGCAACATCAATAACCAATCCGAAAGACAATATAACATTAATAAGCCTCTTTTCCATCATTCAACAACATTCATAAACTTCAATTCAACAACTTACCTTCAAGCCAACATCGACGCTTATACATTCAAATACTAACCCAAACCCATACCAACAATATTTAAAGACATTCCAAGCAATTCATACAACATTTCAAACAATCCAACAATTTCTCCAATCCACCCGAAATCAGCCCCCAAACCCGAGAACCTCACTTTAACACATTCCTCATTTCCAAATCATGATTTGCATCCACAATTCACATTCTAACAATGCTATTCTCATCAATATACAAATTACATTAAATGTACAATAACCTCCAAATCAGTCCGCAACAATTACAACATCAATTTGAGTCATTAAACATTCATTTCCAACATAGAATTCATAACGACGACAACTAAAACGTTAAGCGATATTAATTCATTTCTTTGTCATATATCCATGATCATTTTCGCCAACACAACTATATATACATATTGATGATTCTCATTCATTACTCCACTCTACAACAATCACAACATGCTAACTAAGCTTTAATTCATAGCTTCAACACAACACAACACACACACACTTCACGGCTAACACACCATGCACACAACTCACTTCCAACATACTATTTTTCATGATTTTCATCCATTTTAACATACTACAACATGCATACAACCTTTATAACATATAAAACATAATCAATTCTTACCTTTCCTCTTCAATGCCACAATAGGCTAGGGTTTGCGAATAATGAAAACTAGCGGGTTGATCGCTCCAACGACACTTCCACGCTACTTAGGGACCTCAAAATAGTGGGTTTGCATCAACAAAATAATTTTGGAAGAGCTTGAATGGGAAGGTTGGTTTTTTTGCCCTTCCGAGAGCTTCTTGTTGTTCTTCAACTTTCTCTTTTTTTTCTAAGTGTTGAAATGAATAAAGAAGACTAGTTGTCATCTTTGCTATTATATGAAGTGCACAATTAGTGTCCTTGGCCCACACCATGTGTTGGACCAATTAAAATTGTCCACAAATTGTGTAACCATCTCCACATCACACGGCCAACCATAGGAAAATTGCATGATTTTCAAGTTCCATAAATTCCAATTTTGGTCCCAAATTTTTCTAATTGTTCCATGCCAACTAATTCATGCACAACTTATGTCTCAAATAAAATCAAAGGTCAAAAATCCCAACTTTGTATCCCGGAATGGTTTTGTCCCTAACTTATCATAGTTAATCCAGATTATTCCAATGTACAAAAATGCGGGATATAACATCCTCCCCCCCTTTAGAACATTCGTCCTCGAATGTTAGATTAACCTTACGGGATCTTATAAGCACTTGGGAGTTTCTTTTACAACTATCACAACAATTCATTTATCAAACAACATAGTCAAGTAAAGAATCGAGGATTTGTATTTGTAGGCAATTTGAAATAGGTGAGGATACTTCTTCTTCATTTGCTCCTCGCCTTCCTGGTCATTTCCTCTCTGTTATTATTCCGCCACAAAGACTTTACACGAAGCCACATCTTTGTTCCGCAACTTTCTTACTCGACGATCCAATATGGCTATAGGTCGCTCCTCATAAGATAGCTCTTCCGTGACCTGGATATCATCTACAGGAAATACTGCGGAGGGGTCACCAATACATTTACGAAGCATAGAAACATGGAATACCGGATGTCCGCTCCCAAATCAAACAAGTATCTAACTCATAGGCAACCTTGCCTATTTTACGAACAATCCGATAAGGCCCAATATATCTCGACCGAGCTTCCTTTCTTTTAAATCTCATAACACCTTTCATAGGTGACACTTTCAGAAAACCCAATCACCAACAAACTCTAAATGTCGACGCGATTATCGGCATATGATTTCTCTGCCGACTCGAGGGCTAACAACCGCTCCCGAATGAGTTTCACCTTATCCACGACCGCCGGACCACATCCGGGCCAATCAACTCCGCCTCTCCCCCTAACATCGAACCAACCGATCGGTGACCTACATTTTCTCGCCATACAACGCCTCGTACGGCCATCTAAATACCGGAGTGGTAGCTGTTATTATAAGCAAATTCAACAAGCGGCAAATGATCATCCCGAGTACCAAATCAATAACAAAGTGCGCGCAACATATCTTCCAAGATCCGAATAGTGCGGCTCGGCTCGTCCGTCGGACCGGGGATGGAATGTCAGACCGAGACTCACACGCGTCCCCAATCCCTCTGAAAGATCTCCCGAAATTAGTTGTGAACTGGGCACCTCCGTCGGAGATAATAGATATAGGAACTCCGTAAGTCGCACAATCTCTTAATATAAATCCCGGCATAATCCTCACCGAATAGGTGGTCCCACCGAAGAAAATGGGCTGATTTTGTCGCCCGATCAACAATAACCCAAATGGAATCATACCTCCATGGAGTGCGAGGTAAACTCCGTAATAAAATCATATTAATGATCTCTCACTTCCACGTCGGCATCTCCATCTCTCGCAATAGCCCACCGGGCTTCGGTGCTCAATCTTAACCCGTCGGCAATTCGACACCGAGCGACGAACTCTCGCTATGTCTCTTTTCATACCATCCCACCAATATAAGCATCCGAGATCATGATACATCTTCGTCGACCCCGGGTGAAACGAATAACGGCATAACGTGCCTCGCCCATAACCCGTCGCGCAACCCTCGCAACGTCGGGGTACACACATGCCGCCCCCGTGTAATAACACTCCATCGGATGTAAGCTCAAACGGAAGTCCTTCTTCTCGGGCCGGTGTCTGTCTTGTGTATCGAATAGGATCCTCATACCGATGTCGCTTAATATCTTTTACGTAATAGGATTGAAGAATACCTCGAACAAAACCCCAACATCTCAGAGAATCAGCCCAAGCGAACTCCAAGACTAGCCAACCGATGAATATCGCGAACCATTGCTTTCCGATGGCACATCCGCTAGGCTACCCATAGACTTATGACTCGAGTGCATCCGCCACAACATTAGCTTTCCCTGATGGTAGAGAATATCAACATCATAATCTTTCAAGAACTCTAACCACCTCCCGCCGGCCGCAAGTTCGCCTCCTCTCGTTTAAAGATGTATCGAGGCTCTTATGATCGTATAAATATCAACGTGAACACCATATAAATAATGTCTCCACATCTTCAAAGCATGAATCACCGCGGTTGAACACTCCAAATCGCGAGTAGGATAATTCTTTCGTGTTTCCCGAGTCGTCGGGAAGCATAAGCTATCACCGCCGCGATGTATCGTAATCGCCCCAAACACAACATATACAAAACAATAACCGTACGGAAGTAGGCACAACCCACAAAACATGTCCACGTACCTCTAACAGACAGATGGGGACCATATGACGGACAGACCGCCGTACCCACAATAACATATATATACAATGCAACTGACGAATATATACAAAAAATATAAGTTCTGAATGAGAGGAAAGCACTCCAAATAGCAGAAGAGGGTGTCCTGGAATAAAGTGGATTCACCAAACCGTGCGTCTGCACTATGGCATGAAACGTTAAATTTCGAAGAGTGGCCGCACGAAATACGTACCGAGTACGCAGTTAGTAAAATGTAGTATTACAATCCGAGATCAAATTGAAATAGACAGTAAAGTAAATGCATTTCCAAAATATCAAAATGTTACTTCAATAAAAATCATGCATGTAGGCAATGTGAAATATGGTCGCCCGCCCGTCGATGGCGCCATAACACAAACATAACACCGTAAAGTTTCAAATCTCCGAATCTCCGTCACATATCATACACAAGATATCGCCATACATAGCATCACACCAAATATAAGGAACCCAGCCCTCGAGCGAGGAACTCGTGAACCATGAACACAAGATAATGTCCTGGACACATCATAATGCGCACGATACCGTAATCCCAACAGAACCCGTCAGAACGATATCATAGTAGGCACGAGCGGAGTAGCGAGTAATCATATGTACTCATTATCATAAATCCAAAAGATAAGTCAACAGTCATATTCGAAATCGGAATAATAATGATTACTTTTGTTTCAAAGGTTATCAATTCACATAAAAGTATTACGTAGACCCACTACCTAGTATAGACCCGAACCGAGCCCGCCATGAAAAACATACTCATTCTATATCATATACAAACTCCTACGCAAATTTCAAAGCAATCCGAGCTTTTCTGAGAAAGTTATGGGCGTTTGAACTTTTGGAATCGCTAAAGCACAAGCTTTAAAACCAAAATCAGCTTTCATGAAATTTTTGAGTAAATTATGAATTCCAAGGATATTGTCACAACTCCAACTAGGCCGTGACGGGTACCCGATACTTGTACCGAGCACCTCTTATCTCATGTCATATTCTTATCACTAAGTGGGCCGTATGAACTATACCCATTTTTTTTCATTACACTAAGCATTAACATTAATAGCACAATTATAAACATAGGCTAATAAGCTTTGCGATCGTACTCATGGCGTCGACGGAGACAAATCTGCGAGTACAAAATATCTACCGTACATATCTGGCTTCACGAGCCTCTAAACATAGTACACATATACACAGAGGGCCGAGGCATCGCCGTGCCCGAATATATACGCGCCCGATCCGGGCACCGTACGTACTAAAAGTCCAAAAATAGTAGCTCAAATATTTAGAAAAAATTTGGGCGAGTTTCCTCTCGTTTTCTTACTAACCAAAATTAACACGCACGCGAAAAATACCAACAAAGGCCACACGGGGCCAACATATCCATATACACATATATAGGCGAGCGGCAAGGCCGCCGTGGCGGGTGAGCCTCCCGAACATATCACACATACATATACTGTACAGACATAGCCATAACCCACGTACATATCCACAGGCCTCTAAACAATAACGAAATCATATGACGGGACAGGGCCCCGTCGTACCCCTGAATAATAATGTACATATACATCGAAGAAAATATATACCAAAATATATGAGCTCGGAAGAAGGAGCACTCCCGAAGAAAGCGAGAATAGATGGCCTAGGCGGTGGATCCTCAAGGCGAGCGTCGGTACTGCGGGTACGAAACGCACCCCGAAGAAAGGGGTCGATGCGAAATAGTACCGAGTATGTAACGCAGATTACGAAAACATAATAACAAATCACCGAAAATAATTATGATTTACAAAATATCAAAATATTTGTCAAAAATTAAAATCATGCAAAGGCTCTTAGAACGATGGTCGCCCGCCTGTCGATGGCGCCATACCACAGCATCACACCCGAAAGTTTCATATCTCCGTAACCCGACATATCCCCGTAACACAACATAGCCAACCATAACACCATACACAGCATAACACCACATATAAACGGGACCCGGCTCTCTAGCGAGGAGCTCGGCGAACCGTAACACAGCATCACACCGGAATATATCATAACGCGCACGAAACATAACCGGCCCGGGATCCGGTGAACGAAACAATGACCATAAGCACGAGCGGAGTCGTGAGTAACCATATGCATCAAAATCATAATCAATACTCATTAAGTAAATAAGAAATCCATATGTGGAAGTCATAGTGAAGATAATATTAAATTTTCCAAAAATCCATAAAGGTAGCATAGAAAGGCCCCGCGGGCCCCACGGACGGTGCCGACCCCCGTCCGAGCCCGACTACGAGGGTTAGGGGAGAGTTATGCCTTATGAACTTACATATTATGTTTTGGGGCGTTAGAGCTCGTATGCAAAAAGTTACGGACGTTTGAAGTTCGGGACCTCTTTGTAGTCAAAATTTTTCATAAGTCTTTTGAAAACTCATTTATTTGAAAGCTTAAGAACCTTACATTGAACACATTAAAGAATAAATCTTTAGGACCAAAAAAGTACGTATCTAAGCTCGGATTTAAGAACGGAATAACCCCGAGACGCGGGTCATAGCCTAATAGCACTAGGACATGCCAAAGGAAAGAAAGCGACGCCTTACATACCTCTTTCGATCGCAATACAAGCCAAGCCTCAACCCTCGGCAACTCCAAGATCTACATAACGCAAAGCACATTAACATTAGCCATACATTTTTAGGCATTCAATTCCAAACGAACATTAGATTCTACAGAAATTTCGACAAGATTTCCACAACAAATGCACCAACCCCGAGATTCCAACTCGGCTAATTTCAACAACAACCAAACCAACAACCAATAACAACATCAATAGTCAATTCAAGGTATATTCCAAGCAAATCATACAATTTTTCCAACAATCCAAACATTGTTCCATTGTACCCGAAATTGCCCCTAAACCCGAGGACAACATCAAATACACTCTTCTCTTCCAAATTCATATTTTACATCATTAATCCACACACTAACAATGCAATATTCATAAATGCAAAAGATTACATAAAATCCACATAAATTCCCAAGTCATCCCATAACCAACATAACATTATTCTAAGTCATCAAACTTGCATTTTTCCTTATAAAATCCATAACGACAATAACGAAAATACTAACGACAATTCGTTCATCCTAGACTACACAAAGGAAGGCCATTCGGCCAACACCATTTCCCCTCCTAGGGATGATTTTCACTCTTTTCTTCACACTACAACATTCAAAACATGCTAATTAACATTAATACATGGCTTATACACCAACTCACACACACACGGCCAAGGCTCCATATGCACGGCCAAACTTCAACTTTTCTCCTAACATGAATTTCTTCCATTTTAGCATACTACAACACATATAAACCATTTGTAACACAAGAAAACAAGATTAAACTCACCTTTCTTCTTCACTTCTTAACTTGACCAAAGTTGGTCGCTAGAGAAAACGAGAGAGCTATTGTCCGAAACAACAACTCCACGTTACTTAGCACCCTTGAATTAGCAAGTTTGCTTGAAGAATTTATTTTTTTGATGGCTACAATTTGGTCTTGAAAATCATGGACATGGCCGAACCCCCCTTTAGTTTTTCTCCAAGGTTTTTTCTTGATTTCTCTAGAAATTAACTGTTATAGCCCGTACTTCGTACATTCGGACGTTGTGAGAAGTTAAGGATAAGACTATGTTCTAAAATAATTTTAATGTGCGGGTTGTTAGGAATATTATTGGTGAACAATGGTAGTATGGAAATGTTGAGAAAGGTTAAGGATAAAAAGAGAAAATTCGCAAAATGGCCCATTGTAATATTGTGAAAGTCAAGGGGCAAAATGGTAATTTCACTAAAGGCTCAAGAAAATTCTTGAAGGGCTTAAGTGTACACAAGAAGACACTTAGTCTTCTATGTTAAATTTCAAGAAAATTCTAGAAAATAAAAGAAAAAGAAAAGAAAAGGATGGAAAAGAAAAGATGACAAATTAAGTCATTTTTTTTAAAATTCAAGAAATCTCTAGAGAGGGGACATGTGCCCCTCACATGCTTATATAGCTCTATATATATATAAGGGAGATCATCATTTAATTGAAGAGAAAGAGAGAACAAAAAAAAAAAATAAAGATGAAGAGAGGAGTGAAAGGGAGGCTCGGCCATGGCTAGTAAAATCTAGCCATGGAAAATTGATAAGGAAAAATTATTTCCTCCTAATATTCTAGCCCATTTGGAGGTTCTCTATAACATGGAAGAGTTGTTGGAGCAAGTAGAACTCATGTTCTTGCAATTCACAATTCTAGCCAAGGAGGAAGATGAGTGGAAAAGGTGAGAATTTAATCTTCTTTTATGTGTTGTGTATGATGGTGAATGTTGTGGTGTGTAGGAATGAGTGAAATTCATGAAAAAAAAAAATATATGGACTATATGTTGAGGCCGTGTGGTTGTGGTATAGTATGGGAGAGAATGAATCAATTTTCTTAAGTATTTTGGTTGTTGTTACAATGGAATCTATGATGAGAAATAAAAGATTGATAATTCTAGCTCAAGTTGTGGTTGTCGGAAAGCTGTTTTGGAAATTAAAGTGAATTAAATATAGTGTTCTTGTGTTTATGGAAAATAATGTTGTTAGTGTGAATTGTTGTGTTGTGAATTCTATGATGTAAAGTGGATGAAAAACATGAAATTATGAATGATGTTGTTGTGGCCGTGACTTGCATGGTTAAGCCGTGTGATGTGTAGTATGTGCATGGCCGTGTATATATGTTGTGTTGTGGAGGTATGGTGAGCAAATTCTATCTAGTATTTTGGTTATTGATTTGATGAAATCTATGGCGGAAAATGGAAGCTTAACAATCTTAGTTTAAGTGGTAATTGTTGGAAGCTTGTTTTAGAAGTTAATGAGAACTTAATACAATGCTCTTGCATGTATGGAAGATAATGTGGTTAGTATGATATTGTTGGTGTATAAATTATTAGCTTGTTATTGTTCCTATTGGAGTTGGAAGGTCTTGAAGGAAGTAGTATAGAAATTGAGTCATTAGAATGTATCTTGGATAAATCGTTAAAGTTGCTAGTAAGATTGTTGGCATTGTTGTTGGTTTGGCCGAGTTGAATTCTCGGATTGTCGTTAATGGATGAATTGGGCCGAGCCATATTCTCGGGACGGTGTAGTTACAGGGGAGATGCTGCCGAAATTTCGGTAGCCAAGTTTCATTTTAAGAATCCAATTCTAAATGCACTAATCAATGTTTGGTAAACACGACCAAATTGTAAATTCTGGCGGATTCGCAGCTTGGATTTGGAGTAGCAGAAGGAGCGGAAAGAGGTATGTAAGGCTTCACCTTCCTTCTTTGGCATGTCTTAGACGTAGTAGGCTTGAACACGGGCCTCGGGGATAATTCCTTTCCTAGAAAACCGAGATTGAAATTAGTTACTATTCATTCAGTAGAATTAAACTAGAAATTGTGTGAAATGTTGAAAAAGCTTCCTAAACACCTAGAACTTGCATGAATAAGATCCGACTACCCTAAGACTCTCATAAGTAATGTCATGAAGCGCTTTATACGTAAATTGTGTACGCCACCTCATTTGATTCGAGGTGGGCCCACTATTTCCGAATTTCCTTCCATAGTTCCACTTGGTTTATTTTCGTACTATGACTACGATTTCATAAACGTTATTTTTAGCTTTCATATCTTCAAAAGTACGATGTTCAAGATCCTACAGCATGATTCTTCTTTCCTAGCAGTCCATGAATGTTTTTCCACAGAGTGCTTACCTTCAAAAGTCAAAGTCTCCCGATTTCAAAAGTTGTCTTATAACGTGAAAATGGGAATATTTTATAAGACTAGAAGTAAAGAAATGTTTTTCACTATGTCTCTTGCCCTCAAAAGTTATAGTTCGATGATAGTACACCGCGCCTGTTAGGCCGGGCGCCACTGCAGGGCGGGCGGTTGAAGAATGAAAAAGAATGAAGTGGTTCTATGAAGCGCATAATAATATGATTTTGATTTCAGAAGTTCTAAAACTCATGATTTCAATGCCACGACGAGATTATCAAGTCTATTTTCATAATTCCATCGAATGGTTTATTGTTGTTAGTCTCACCTCACGAATTGTTCCTTCGAGGTGAGACCTATCGATGATGATTACTTCATAACACAAATCGGAGGTTCCCGACCTTATGTCACTCCGATGGTGTCAAAGCTTTTCTTTGGGCTCTCATGCATGCTTTATAATTGATTATATTTTTAGATATGACACCGTGCCTACATGGCCGGGCAGCATCACACCGTGCCGTCCAATGGGCGGCCGGGCAGACACACCACTGCAGTGGGCAGATTATACCCCGGACGCGGGCTTATACACCGTTCCTATATGGACGGGCAGTTACACACCGATCCTACGTGGTCGGGCTGCGCTTACTTGTATGTTTTTCAAAGAAATGTTTTTAAAGAAAGTTAAGCATGCATGGCATCCGCCTATGGAGCATTCAGACGTACAGGTTACTCTCTTATCTCGTGACATGCCCTATATTATTATTCTGTTATTATTCATATTTACATTCTTGATTATGTTATTATCCTGCCTTGCATACTCAGTACATTGCTCGTACTGACCCCTCTTCTTCGGGGGCTGCGTTTCATGCCGCGCAGGTACACCCAGACGGATAGAAGCCAGGTAGAAGATGCTTCAGTGAAGTCGGCAAACTCCACTCGTTCTGGGGTATCGCCGAGTCAGCGTGCTATGCCATGATGTCTTGTTCGAAGTTAGAGACTTTGCAGATAGAGTCGTGGGTTTCGGGAGTCGCTTGTATTATAATACAAGTTTGTACAGTTACATGTTTTACTTGATTTAAAAGCAATAAAGGAATGTTTTAGTAATTTTATTGTATATACTTGACTTAGAGGTTCAAAATTTTTTTTTTTTTAAGTACGTAGTAAGGGTCGTGGTTCGCTCGGCTCAAGATTCTGGGTCGGTGTGCCCATCACACCCTGATCAAGATTAGGGTGTGACATTAACTAAGTGTAGGAGATGACTTAGTCATCTTTTATAATTCCACAACTTAAGTCCATGTGGCCATGGCCCACTTCCAAGTGGCCGGCCACCTTGCTCCATTTTTCTATTTTTTTTTTTTTGAATTTTCAACTTTCCCAAAATAGCCCACTTACTAAAAATGGAAAATTCCTCCAAGTGTTTCTTTAGCATTTTCAAGACGTTGAAACCATACACAATTTAAGCCTTAAAACAAACGAAAGTCTCTCGGATAGCCTTGTCCCTAACTTCTCATAATTCACACAAGTTATCCCGTTGCTCAAAATACGGGATATAACATCCTCCCCCCTTTAGGACATTCGTCCTCGAATGTCAAATTAACCTTATGGTTTGTAAACAATTCGGGGGAGTTCTTTTATCGTCATTACATATAATTCATTAATCAATATAGTCAAATAAAGGAATTGAGATTACCTGTGGGCACCGGAAATAAGTGAGGATACTTCTTCTTCATCTGCTCCTCCGCTTCCCAGGTCATTTCCTCCCGATTATTATTCCGCCACAGCACCTTAACAGAGGCCACATCCTTGTTCCGCAACCTTCTTTCCTGACGATCCAGTATAGCTACCGGCTGCTCTTCATAGGATAGTTCTTCCGTGACACGGACATCCTCCACGAAATATTCGAAGTGGTCACCAATGCACTTACTTGAGCATAGAAACATGGAATACCGGGTGTACCGCTCCCAAATCAGCTTTAGAGAGAGATCCAATTCATAAGCAACTTTGCCTATCCTCCGAACAATTTGATAAGGCCCGATGTATCTTGGACTGAGTTTCCCTTTCTTACCAAATCTCATAACACCTTTCATGGGCGATACCTTCAGGAATACCCAATCACCAACCTCGAACTCCAAGTGCCGACGTCGATTATCTGCATACGATTTCTGTCGACTTTTGGGCCGCTAATAACCTTTTCTCGAATAAGCTTTACTTTGTCCACCGCTTGCCGGATCATATCTCGGACCAATTAATTGAGTTTCTCCAACGTCCGAACCAAACCGATCGGTGACCTGCATTTCGCCATATAAAGCCTCGTACGGTGCCATCGGATACCGGGAGTGGTAGCTATTATTATAGGCAAATTCAATCAATGGCAAGTGATCATCCCGCCTACTGAAATCGATAATACAGCCCCGTAACATATCTTCTAGTGTTTGGATAGTACGCTCGGCCCGTCCCATCGACCGAGGATGAAATGCCGTGCTAAGACTCACCGTCCCCAATCCTTCTTGAAATGATCTCGAGAAATTTGCCGTAACCGGGCACCTCCGTCGGAGATAATAGATACAGAACTCCATGAAGCCTCACTATCTCCTTAATATATAATTCCCCGGGAAAATTTTAAAATTTTTAAAAATTTTTCCCCCCCCGGGAGGAAAGGGCTGATTTTTTTTCCCGATCAACGTTTCCCGGATAAAACATACCTCCGGGGAGGGGGCAAAACCTAAAACTCCCGGCCCCATGGGGGTGAGGGCACCCGACCCCTATCCGGGGCCCAAACGAACCCCCGGGATTCCCATTGTTTCCTTTAAATTTTTTTTTA